>NC_139988.1:92678178-92700678 GCF_964263955.1 Coregonus lavaretus | reverse complement strand
CTTTAATAGCTGATTCTAAGATTTGTAATTCATCAGGTGTATGTTTTTGCTGTTCTCCAAAAGATTGGAGAAGTGGTTTACCCATACATCTCCGTTTTGGATAGATAGCTCTTCGTGTTGTTGTTTGTTTAGTGTTTTCCAATTTTCCCAGAAGTGGTTAGAGTCTATGGATTCTTCAATTACATTGAGCTGATTTCTGACATGCTGTTCCTTCTTTTTCCGTAGTGTATTTCTGTATTGTTTTAGTGATTCACCATAATGAAGGCGTAGGCTCAGGTTTTCTGGGTCTCTATGTTTTTGGTTGGATAGGTTTCTCAATTTCTTTCTTAGGTTTTTGCATTCTTCATCAAACCATTTATCACTGTTATTACTTTTCTTTGGTTTTCTGTTAGAGATTTTTAGATTTGATAGGGAAGTTGAGAGGTCAAATATACTGTTTAGGTTTTCTACTGCCAAGTTTCCACTTTCACTATTACAGTGGAACGTTTTGTCCAGGAAGTTGTCTAAAAGGGATTTAATTTGTTGTTGCCTAATTGTTTTTTGGTAGGTTTCGACACTACTTTCCTTCCATCTATAGCATTTCTTAATATTATACAGTTCCTTTGGCTTTGTTGCCTCATGATTGAGTATTTCTCTGTTCAAGTAGACTGTGATTTTGCTGTGGTCTGATAGGGGTGTCAGTGGGATGACTGTGAACGCTCTGAGAGACTCTGGGTTGAGGTCAGAGATAAAATAGTCTACAGTACTACTGCCAAGAGATGAGCTGTAGGTGTACCTACAATAGGCTAACCATTGACTATGTACAGACCCAGTGTGCGACAAACTGCAGGAGTTGTGACCAGGTTTTTGTTGGTTGTTTTGTCATAGTTGTACCCCTTTGTGCTGAGAGTGTCAGGTTCTTGTCCGGTTCTGGGACTCAGTGCAGCCTTCAGCCCTCCGGGTCTTGTTGGGGGTGTGTTGTTGTGCTTCCTCTGTTTTGTGGGTCTGTTCTGTCTGGAGTGTGTGAACTAGCTCTCTGAGCTCCACCATCTCTCTATCTCTAACCATCTCTCTCACCATCTAGCTCTGTTCATTTGTCTCTCTCAACAATGGAGGAGCAGTTGTGGGACCTGGGTCTGTTTCAGTGTTGGGGGGGTGGGGTGACTCTCCTCTTGGGGCTGCTCGTCTGCTCATCTACAGGGCAGTTTGAGGATGAGGTGGGATCAGACTCACTCAGGATGGGGGAATCGTCACTGAGAGAGAGAGAGCTTTTTTCTGCTGTGCTCGCTCTTTGATCACGTAAAAGTACTGCTGAAACTGCATGAGGATGCCCTGCACCATTACGGTTCCAGACCTGTACACGTTGACAGAGGTTGTTTGAATTTCCTCAATGTCTAGTATTCTGAGTTTCCACCCTGGGCCAATACCCTGTCTCTTGACATAGGGGTAGTGTGCTCTTATAGCACTGTGCCATGCCAGGGGATGGTCTGTGTGGAAAATTAAGTTGCTTACATTCCCCTCTTTGTAGCAGTCAGCAAATAGTGTCTCTGGATTGTCCTTGAGGAGCTTCTTTTTGTACTTATTCCATGAAGTGTTGTTTTTAATATCCAATGTGTACTGTACTGTGATGACATCTGCATAAATCCTGGGCAGGGGGCTTCAACGGCCTCTGCATTTGGGTGGGGGAGGCTGTGAAACTCTCCTGCCATTGTTGGGCTCAAGTGTTTTCACACATCTCATTGCAGTGCTAATTGAAGTTGCAGCCCATGTATGTTCTGTCCTAGCAGCTTGGTAGCTTAGTAGCCTTATTTACTTAGCTTTAAATAACGCAATTACCTAGAGATTATTGTCTTTTTGGCTTCAGAAGTAACTTCAAACTGAACATTACTCACTCAGTTTTGGGTTGGATGGTATTTCCAGGTTTGCGCTGTGTTTCCTCTGCAGGTTTTTGTTTGTTAGAGGTTTTGTCTTGATAGTCCTTGGTAGTAATAATCCATTCAGGTAAATTTGTCAAAAATAAAACATTTAGATTTGGAATTTTTATTTAGATTGAAGGTTTTGATGTAGAGGGTAGTATCCTGGATGTCCTTGAGAAAAAATCTAAGTCGATCTATATTTATCCAACTCTAATTCTATATTTATTTTTTTGCAGAAGAACTCAAGAGCCCATGACCTCTCTCTCTCAACAGTCTAAACATGTATAACCTACACTGAAGACCCTTCACCCAACGTTACAGTCTAAACATGTATAACCTACAGTGAAGACCCTTCACCCAACGTTACAGTCTAAACATGTAGGCTCGGCCCTAATTTATGTGTTCTCTCTCACCTGGAGCGGCAAATGGACCAAGAACAAAGGACAATGCTAAATGACTAGATAGCCATTCCCCCTCTGAGGGGCAAAAATGTTTCTCTGTTACAGTATTTACATTTACGTCATTTAGCAGACGCTCCTATCCAGAGCGACTTACATGAGCAGTTAGGGTTAAGTGCCTTGCTTAAGGGCACACCTAGTCGGCTCAGGGATTAAAACCAGCGACCTTTCGGTTACTGGCACAACGCTCTTACCCACTAAGCCACCTGCCGCCCACTCAGAGGACTGACTATTGACTGAGTGATAGAATAATACGATAGTATCCATGTCTGGTATCAATGTGGAACTTGTACCCTGAGGATAACTCTGATGCTGTCTATATGGATGTATTATCTCTGATGCTGTCTATACGGATGTATTATCTCTGATGCTGTCTATATGGATGTATTATCTCTGATGCTGTCTATATGGATGTATTATCTCTGATGCTGTCTATATGGAGGTATTATCTCTGATGCTGTCTATATGGATGTATTATCTCTGATGCTGTCTATATGGATGTATTATCTCTGATGCTGTCTATATGGATGTATTATCTCTGATGCTGTCTATATGGATGTATTATGTCTGATGCTGTCTATATGGATGTATTATCTCTGATGCTGTCTATATGGATGTATTATCTCTGTACATGGTGAACTTTTAATTACTCTCAAGGAAGGTCTATTGTCCTCTCAGGAATTCTCTAAATTTAAAATTGGTCTCATCTCAAACACAAGGCTTTACACGCTGTGACACCCTGTAGAGATTGGGCCTGGGAGTGTTTGGTATCGTTTGATTGGAATTATTTGATTGGTCAAAGGTGGTTGGTGTTGGGTTGAAAGGTGACACCTTCAGATGTTATAAATGGAATGAAAAGCTTTTGTTCTCTCTCTTATCCTGTATCCAGTCCATGGAGGAAGGTTGTATGATCTCTCTCTTATCCTGTATCCAGTCCATGGAGGAAGGTTGTATGATCTCTCTCTTATCCTGTATCCAGTCTATGGAGGAAGGTTGTATGATCTCTCGCTTATCCTGTATCCAGTACATGGAGGAAGGTTGTATGATCTCTCTCTTATCCTGTATCCAGTCCATGGAGGAAGGTTGTATGATCTCTCTCTTATCCTGTATCCAGTACATGGAGGAAGGTTGTATGATATCTCTTATCCTGTATCCAGTCCATGGAGGAAGGTTGTATGATATCTCGCTTATCCTGTATCCAGTCCATGGAGGAAGGTTGTATGATCTCTCTTATCCTGTATCCAGTACATGGAGGAAGGTTGTAAGATCTCTCTTATCCTGTATCCAGTCCATGGAGGAAGGTTGTATGATCTCTCTTATCCTGTATCCAGTCCATGGAGGAAGGTTGTATGATATATCTTATCCTGTATCCAGTACATGGAGGAAGGTTGTATGATCTCTCTCTTATCCTGTATCCAGTACATGGAGGAAGGTTGTATGATATCTCTCTTATCCTGTATCCAGTCCATGGAGGAAGGTTGTATGTTCTCTCTCTTATCCTGTATCCAGTACATGGAGGAAGGTTGTATGATCTCTCTCTTATCCTGTATCCAGTCCATGGAGGAAGGTTGTATGA
The DNA here is from genome assembly GCF_964263955.1 of Coregonus lavaretus. NCBI lineage: Eukaryota > Metazoa > Chordata > Actinopteri > Salmoniformes > Salmonidae > Coregonus > Coregonus lavaretus. The sequence goes on along the minus strand of NC_139988.1, from coordinate 92,696,749 downwards.
TCTCTCGCTTATCCTGTATCCAGTACATGGAGGAAGGTTGTATGATCTCTCTCTTATCCTGTATCCAGTCCATGGAGGAAGGTTGTATGTTCTCTCTCTTATCCTGTATCCAGTACATGGAGGAAGGTTGTATGATATCTCTTATCCTGTATCCAGTACATGGAGGAAGGTTGTTTGATCAATTCTCATTTCCTAACCTCTGGCCTAGTAATCATATCTTTGTTCATGCTTTGTCTTGTCAGTTAACCTTTGGATCTATATGCTTAGAATATTGCCTTGTAATGCTTGTTAATGCTTTGTATGTTATTCCATTCATTGTACAATGTTATTAAATATCTGCCTTTGATATAGACAATTCTCATAATAATTTTTGCAAATCAACGTCAGCTCATTGCCTAATGCTTGTATTTTATAATTACCTTTATGGAGTCAGAAAAACATTTTCATAGGCTAATTGCTATTTAGAGGATAATATCACATACTGTACACGGTTGACAACTCCGTTGTGTCCTCCTCCCAGAGTGCGAAGAGCCTTGGCGTGACCCTGGACAACACCCTGTCGTTCTCCGCTAACATCAAGGCGGTGACCCGATCCTGTAGGTTCATGCTCTACAACATTCGGAGAGTACGACCCTGCCTTACACAGGAAGCGGCACAGGTCCTAATCCAGGCACTTGTCATCTCCCGTCTGGATTACTGCAACTCGCTGTTGGCTGGGCTCCCTGCCTGTGCAATTAAACCCCTACAACTCATCCAGAATGCCGCAGCCCGTCTGGTGTTCAACCTTCCCAAGTTCTCTCACGTCACCCCGCTCCTCCACACACTACACTGGCTTCCAGTTGAAGCTCGCATCTGCTACAAGACCATGGTGCTTGCCTACGGAGCTGTGAGGGGAACGGCACCTCCGTACCTTCAGGCTCTGATCAGTCCCTACACCCAAACGAGGGCATTGCGTTCATCCACCTCTGGCCTGCTGGCTCCCCTACCTCTGTTGAAGCACAGTTCCCGCTCAGCCCAGTCAAAACTGTTCGCTGCTCTGGCACCCCAATGGTGGAACAAGCTCCCTCACGACGCCAGGACAGCGGAGTCACTCACCACCTTCCGGAGACATTTGAAACCCCACCTCTTTAAGGAACACCTGGGATAGGATAAAGTAATCCTTCTAACCCCCCCTTACCCCACCCCACCCCAAAAAAATATAATTGTAAAGTGGTTATCCCACTGGCTATAAGGTGAATGCACCAATTTGTAAGTCGCTCTGGATAAGAGCGTCTGCTAAATGACGTAAATGTAAATGTAAATGTAATGTCAAATATTACTACGAACATGTATTAAAAAAAATAAGACAAAGAATATATGTTTAATTCATATACCAGATAGGTGCTGTGAAATGTGTTGTTTTACAAGGTCAGTCAGTATTACAGCTCCCCTGGAGCAAATGTTTCACCTTGTCAGCTCATGTATTTGAACCAGTAACCTTTAATTTACTGGCCCAACACTCTGACTTCTAGGCTACCTGCCACCCGGAGCTAGTAAACCAGATAGTTACAGTGCATTTGGAAAGTATTCAGACCCCTTGACTTTCTCCACATTTTGTTACGTTACAGCCTTATTCAAAAATGGATTAAATCGTTTCCCCCCCCCCTAATCAATCTACAGGCAATACCCCATTATGACAAAGCAAAAACAGGTTTGTAGAAAATTTTGCAAATGTATAAAATATAAAAACGGAAATATGACATTTACATAAGTATTCAGACCCTTTACTCAGTACTTTGTTGAAGCACCTTTGGCAGCGATTACAGCCTTGAGTCTTCTTGGGTATGACGCTACAAGCTTGGCACACCTGTATTTGGGGAGCTTCTCCCATTCTTCTCTGCAGAACCTTTCAATTGGATAGGGAGCGTCGCTGCACAGCTGTTTTCAGGTCTCTCAAGAGATGTTTGATCGGGTTCAAGTCCAGGCTCTGGCTGGGCCACTCAAGGACATTCAGAGACTTGTCCTGAAGTCACTGCTGCGTTGTCTTGGCTGTGTGCTTAGGGTCGTTATCCTGTTGGAAGGTGAACCTTCGCCCCAGTCTGAGGTCCTGAGCGCTCTGGAGCAGGTTTTCATCAAGGATCTCTCTGTACTTTGCTCCGTTCATCTTTCCCTCGATCCTGACTAGTCTCCCAGTCTCTGCCGCTGAAAAACATCCCCACAGAATGACGCTGCCACCACCATGCTTCATCGTAGGGATGGTGCCAGGTTTCCTTTCCTCCTTGGCATTCAGGCCAAGGAGTTCAATCTTGGTTTCATCAGACCAGAGAATCTTGTTTCTCATAGTCTGAGAGTCCTTTAGGTGCCTTTTGGCAAACTCCAAGCGGGCTGTCAAGTGCCTTTTACTGAGGAGTGGCTTCTCTCTGGCCACTCTACCATAAAGCCCTGATTGGTGGAGTGCTACAAAGATGGTTGTTTTTCTGGAAGTTTCTCCCATCTCCAAATAGGATCTCTGGAACTCTGTCAGTGACCATCGGGTTCTTGGTAACCACCCTGACAAGGCCCTTCTCCCCCGATTGCTCAGTTTGGCCGGGCGGCCAGCTCTAGGAAGAGTCTTGGTGGTTCCAAACTTCTTCCATTTAAGAATGATGGAGGCCAATGTGTTCTTGGGGACCTTCAATGCTGCAGACATTTTTTGGTACCCTTCCCCAGATCTGTGCCTCGACACAACCCTGTCTTGGAGCTCTACGGACAATTCCTTTCGACCTCATGGCTTGGTTTTTGCTCTGACATGCACTGTCAACTGTGGGACCTTATGTAGACAGGTGTGTACCTTTCCAAATCACGTCCAATCAATTTAATTTACCACAGGTGGACTCCAATCAAGTTGTAGAAACATCTCAAGGATGATCAATGGAAACAGGATGCACCTGAGCTCAATTTCGAGTCTCATAGCAAAGGATCTGAATACTTATGTGAAGGGGTGTGAATACTTTCCTAATGCACTGTATATCAGAACAAATGAAGCAATATCATGACGTTATTTTTTATATGCTTTTTGGTCCACGTATGCTACATCTGTATCAGTATGAAATGAGTGATATGAACTAGTTAGCGTGTCTCGTTAGCGTGTCTCGTTAGCGTGTCTCGTTGGCTGTCTTCTGGCATTGAGTGTCCGTACCTGTGGATCAGCCTCAGGCATAGAGAGGAGGACTTCAGAGAGTGGAGAGAGAGGTGCGCCACTGGTACCACACAACACATGCTCCACCTCCCCCCTCCCACCCACTTCCCCCTCCACCCCTCCTTCTCCCCCTCCGCTTCCCACATACCCTTCCCTCCCTTTGATAAAAGTGTGCGGGCACTGTTGTTTGGTTAGTGGTGTTTTTGCAGCACATGAGAGGGAGGTTGGAAAACACATGGCCTGATGCAAATAATCATGACATACACTGAGTGTACAAAACATTAAGAACACCTTCCTAATATTGAGTTGCACCACACTTTGCCCTCATAACAACCTCAATTCGTCGGGGCACGGACTCTACAAGGTGTCGAAGCGTTCCACAGGGATGCTGGCCCATGTTGACTCCAATGCTTCCCACATGCATACACACACACAATAGCATACGGACTATACACACACGTACACATGGATTTTGTACTGTAGATATGTGGTAGTGGAGTAGGGGCCTGAGGGCACACAGTGTGTTGTGAAATCTGTGAATGTATTGTGATGTTTTAAAATAGTATGAACTGCCTTAATTTTGCTGGACCCCAGGAAGAGTAGCTGCTGCCTTGGCAGTATAATGGGGATCCATAATAAATACAAATACAAATAAATACAAATACAGTTGTGTCAAGTTGGCTGGATGTCCTTTTGGTGGTGGACCATTCTTGAGACACACGGGAAACTGTTGAGCGTGAAAAACCTTGCAGCGTTGCAGTTCTTGACACCTGTTCTATTCACATACTGTACTGTCCATACTGTCTATACACACCATTCACATACATTTAAGTGATAATGCCAGAGAAGCCGGTGTTTTTGGCGTATAATTCTGCCAGGTAGGCTACTTTGTAAATAGTTAACATTTAATTGAGAAGATTTTTGGGAAAGCCTTTCCATATTCCAGAAGACGGTTAGGCCTATCATTAGAATAGCTATATATTTCTTGTTCCTTAACGGTTTGAAACCTGGACGTTCAAAGTAGCATATAGACAAAATCCCACCATAGAAACGTGGATTCAATTATTTTATAAAGATTTCCTCACATGCATTCTCCTGTTCTATTGGTATCTTTAAACTTTCCTTCATTCTGTAGCAGCCAAAGCCACTATCCTTTCTAGTCATATTAGCAACCAATTATAGCTGCATCTTTAGATCTCCCCTCTTTCTAAATATCTAACAAATATTTCTGTCCATGAAACTGCTCGCATTGTGCTTTTTTAGAATGGTGTTATTCGCAAATTGGATTTTGGAACATTCACCTCTGTGTGCACATTGCTGTGCCTAAAATGTGAAAAAATAATAGATGATCAATATTTTAAGCGAACACTCTTATCTGTTCCATCAGCCCTATTAATTAATATTGGGTAAACCTCTACTACACTACTTTGGTACGCATCGTGGGGATTAAGAAGTGGGTACAGTGGCTTGCGAAAGTATTCACCCCCCTTGGCATTTTTCCTATTTTGTTGCCTTACAACCTGGAATTTAAATGGATTTTTTGGGGGGTTTGTATCATTTAATTTACACAACATGCCTGCCACTTTGAAGATGCAAAATATTTTTTATTGCGTAACAAACAAGAAAGAAGACAAAAAAAACATAAAACTTGAGCGTGCATAACTATTCACCCCGCCAAAGTCAATACTTTGTAGAGCCACCTTTTGCAGCATTTACAGCTGCAAGTCTCTTGGGGTATGTCTCTATAAACTTGGCACATCTAGCCACTGGAATTTTTATCCATTCTTCAAGGCAAAACTGCTCCAGCTCCTTCAAGTTGGATGGGTTCCAATGGTGTACAGCAATCTTTAAGTCACACCACAGAGTCTCAATTGGATTGAGGTCTGGGCTTTGACTAGGCCATTCCAAGACATTTAAATGTTTCCGCTTAAACCACTCGAGTGTTGCTTTAGCAGTATGCTTAGGGTCATTGTCCTGCTGGAAGGTGAACCTCCGTCCCAGTCTCAAATATCTGGAAGACTGAAACAGGTTTCCTTCAAGAATTTCCCTGTATTATGCGGCATCCATCATTCCTTCAATTCTGACTAGTCTCCCAGTCCCTGCCGATGAAAAACATCCCCACAGCATGATGCTGCCACCACCATGCTTCACTGTGGGGATGGTGTTCTCGGGGTGATGAGAGGTGTTGGGTTTGCGCCAAACATACCGTTTTCCTTGATGGCCAAAAAGCTCAATTTTAGTCTCATCTGACCAGAGTACCTTCTCCCATATGTTTGGGGAGTCTCCCACATGCCTTTTGGCGAACACCAAACGTGTTTGCTTATTTTTTTCTTTAAGCAATGGCTTTTTTCTAGCCACTCTTCCGTAAAGCCCAGCTCTGTGGAGTGTACGGCTTAAAGTGGTCCTATGGACAGATACTCCAATCTCCGCTGTGGAGCTTTGCAGCTCCTTCAGGGTTATATTTGGTCTCTTTGTTGCCTCTGATTAATGCCCTCCTTGCCTGGTCCGTGTGTTTTGGTGGGTGGCCCTCTCTTGGGAGGTTTGTTGGGGTGCCATATTCTTTCCATTCTTTAATAATGGATTTAATGGTGCTCCGTGGGATGTTCAAAGTTTTTTATATTTTTTGTATAACCCAACCCTGATCTGTACTTCGCCACAACTTTGTCCCGGACCTGTTTGGAGAGCTCCTTGGTCTTCATGGTGCCGCTTGCTTGGTGGTGCCCCTTGCTTAGTGGTGTTGCAGACTCTGGGGCCTTTCAGAACAGGTTTATATATACTGAGATCATGTGACACTTAGATTGCACACAGGTGGACTTTATTTAACTAATTATGTGACTTCTGAAAGTAATTGGTTGCACCAGATCTTATTTAGGGACTTCATAGCAAAGGGAGTGAATACATATGCACGCACCATTTTTCCGTTATTTTTTTTTTTTTTGAATTTTTTGAAACAAGTTATTTTTTTCATTTCACTTCACCAATTTTGACTATTTTGTGTATGTCCATTACATGAAATTCAAATAAAAATCCATTTAAATTATAGGTTGTAATGCAACAAAATAGGAAAAATGCCAAGGGAGATGAATACTTTTGCAAGGCACTGTACATAACAAAGAAGGTGTGTGTGTGTGTGTGTGTGTGTGTGTGTGTGTGTGTGTGTGTGTGTGTGTGTGTGTGTGTGTGTGTGTGTGTGTGTGCTTGCATGCCTGCATGTGTGCGTTTTAATGTGTTTGTGTATGTTCTAAGAATGTTTATTCTAAACCCCCCCCCCGCTTCTCCTAACCCCCCTGTTACCATGCAGCAGGAATTGGCTCCACTGTTGCTGGATCTTCATTTTGGGTAAACACTTCTCAGCGGAAATAAACAGCCTCTGGCTCTGATGAGATGTTTTCCATCAGCATCCTAAATGGCACCCTATTCCCTTTGAAGTGCACTGCTTTTAACCAGGCCCCACAGGTGCCATTTGGAACACAACCTACATCTAAGCCAAGATGGAGAATTAACTCTCATTCCATTTACTGCTGTGGGGAAAAAAAACATGAGTCTTCCAAACCAACATACCTCTACACAGGCAAGCACACACACACAAACACACCGACACAAACACACACACACAAACACACACACACACACACACACAAACACACACACACGCACACACACACAAACACACCGACACGAACACACGTACACACACACACACACACACACACACACACATACACACACTTCTGCACTCTCTGAACCGTGTGTTGCCTAATCTCCCCCAAACTAAACCCCACATAAACAAGCCAGAGTGTGCAAAGCTGTCATCAAGGCAAAGGGTGGCTATTTGAAGAATATATATATATTTGGATTTGTTTAACAGTTTTTGGATTACTACATGATTCCATATGTATTATTTCATAGTTTTGATGTCTTCACTATTATTCTACAATGTAGAAAATAGTAAAAATAAAGAAATAACCTTGAATGAGTAGGTGTGTCCAAAATGTTGACTGGTACTATATATAATTATAATAATAATATACAACTTGCACACCCACACGTAGACATAAGTAAGTAAAAAGTATTAAGATAAATGAATAGTATAATGGGTTACTAGGGGTTACAAGATTTGATAAAGTAACAATGTAGAGTTTAACTTGTTAGGTAGAGACTTATTATGGACAGAGCACTCCATCTATAGGGTACTGATAGACAGTGCCAGCCCAGTTATGGTGAAAGTTGATCCAAGAAAGATACTCTAGTCTCGGGAGCTACCTTAAAAAAGGAAGCTCCCTCCAAAGTTTCTCTCTTTCCTTCTGAATTGGCCGATGTATTTTATAAATTCGGCACATTACATGTTAATCTTAAAATAATAGACATTTAATAAGTGTGAAGCAGAAAAGTGAATATCCAACAGAAATTGGTAATAAATATATAGAGTAACATTGTTGGGTAGACTCAAATAAAAACTATGCCTTCCAATATGGAGAAAGTTACCATGTTTGTTTTGTTTTGTTTCTAAACCTTACAAATGGGGTAAAAGCAGAACATTATTTGCGAGTGATCCGTGTGTATTAGCAGTAGTGATTGGGAGGGTCTTGCTATTGAGAAGTCCTAGTTGAAGGAAACCGATATGGAGACTAGTGAAAGTAACAAAGTGAATGGTTTTTTATTAGTGGCTTTCAGATAGCACTCTAATAATGCAATATTTTAGTACATTTGAAGATGCTGAGGTTTCTATAGAAGGTCACATGACGAACAGAGGGATTGAGCCTTGGGACTGTTATTAGAGGCTGCCATCTGGTGTTTGGGTTAGAGATAAGTAGATAATGGCCGCCAGTACTCACTGAACTCAAACAGGCTGTAAGGGACATAGTGGGAAATTTGGGGCAAAGGTATGAATAATTGAATAAGATACTGTGTTTGACGATTTCCAATTATTATTTCTCAATTCGATAGTTTGAATATGCCAGTGATTTAAGTAAGAAGGTAATGTCATCTAAAACAATAATCTGTTTCCATTACGTGGAACTGTGTCCAAAATTGAAGTACTGAGCTGATAAGCCAGCACCAACTTTTTGAAGGTCCTAGCAGATTTATTAAACAACAGGTTTCATATTTTGACTAGTTGATGTGACAGGGACATATGTCAATTCAACAGGTCAAAATGATGAGATTACAAGGGGCTCTGGGATTGTTTTAATTTAGCCTATTCAGCTTAACGGGACACTGTATCATCTGATGTGTCTCAAGTATGATTCTGCATTTGCATGATTTCATCAAGACTTCTTTGCCCAAGGTGCAGTAAACTTGATTAAGATTAAGATTTTTTAGGTCTGACTTAGTTTACTAGTGATTCTGTATTACCAATAATTCTGTATCTCTCCCTTTGAAATACTTTCTGAGGCAGGTGCCTTGGGAGAATAGTTAGTATAAAGGTATCCAGATCCGGCTGTTAAGGGAGCTTCCAAATGAAGTACGGCCATTTTGTTTGTTTTTACCCTACGTTTTACCACACACGCCAGCACCCACACACAACCCACCTGTTATTAATATTTGTTAGTGGTGTTAATACTGTGTTTGATTTATTGTGTGGGGTCTTTTAATTTTTTTATTTAGTGGGGTTTTCATGGGTGAGAAAGGATGCACATTAAAGGGCACACAAATTAAATTTCTGAAGTATCTGTTGTCCGAGTTTGGTTGCACACATGTAAATACTCTTGCTAAGAAATGTACTGAAATACCCAATGTAAACCTGGTACACAAAATGTTTGAAATGTTTGAAATATCTTTAAATAATGTCTGAGGTACAGGGGAAGAAAAGGGAAAGAGACTCACTGAATGGGGTTGAATGACCTCTGACCTTTGACTTTCTGATGAGGCCTGATCACCCTCACTAGAAAGGCTAGAGACATTGGGTGAGATTTAAATGTAATATGTAAACACTGATAATTAGGAAGACGTTTATAATTTATTAATAGTCCTATGTGTGATTCAGACCATGAGAAGGAGAGAGAGGGAGCGCTGCCCCTGAATGAGGGAAACCTGTCTCTAGTCTATTTTACTATTACCTTATGGGATACAATTATTTCCTTATGGAGTTATCAAAGAGTTGTAATTCTAATTTGATTTGTTATTCTAATTCGTAGGTTTTTCATTTAACCTGCAGTGTTGTTGTTGTTTTTTTTGGACACATGAATCACGATGTGTCCAAAGGGGGAATTACCAGTCCCCGGGGGCCCTTAGGTAAATATGCAAATAGATTTAGTTCACATGCCTGCCTATAAAGGGAAGTGTATTACTGTGGTTGTTTTGTTTTTGTCTTGCTTCAATACAAATCTACACAGATTGGGTCAGCTGGATGGTCGGGATTTCTCCCTAAGGATTAGCCCTCTAACTCCCTGACCCTGTAACCCTGTAACTCTGCGCTGAGATCGCCAAGATGATGTAGGCCAATTTGCACCAAAAAAATTTTTCAACAGTGTGTTCTGGTCCTCAATTGCTAGAGCATGGCACTTGTAATGCCAGGGTAGTGGGTTCATTTCCCGGGATGACCCATACGTAAAATTTATGCACGCATGACTGTAAGTCACTTTGAATAAAAGTGTGTGCTAAATGGCATATATTATATATTATTCTCTTTGACATTTGTCTTAGAAATGTGTATTAAGAATATTGGTAGTAGTAATAATTTGTCATACAGTGAATAGTTTGTCCATTTCCTGAATCAGAAATGGCCTAAACTAAACTGTTGTTCTGGTCTGTCCTATCTCGAGGTTATGGCGAAGGTGACCACAGATGGTACCTAGATGCATTGTGAGCCTCACCCCCTCTAACCGGCTGAAGTAATGGCGACAATGACGTTCACTATGGTCCTTCACCACTTCTACCTGAAACCTGAGTCCGAGCCAGCAACCTGTACACAGCAACGTGAGTCCACGTGGAGTGAGCATGGAGAGAGAGATCCCGTCCAAACTTATCTCATGCTGCTGGTGTACTGGTAGGAAAATGGACAAGACATATTGGACCGTAAAGGATAGTGGTGATCAGATTATTCCCCAGATATTGAAATCGTGACATTATCAAGGGCCATCCACTTTGAACATGTGCCATTGAGAGGACGAACTGAAACACTATCTGAAGAAGAATCTGAAGAAGAAAATGAAGAAACGCCAGAAGAATGAGTGCCGTGAAGGAGGGGAGTGGTCAACCATACCCGTAATTGATTAAGGCTTGTCCAAAACAGTTTATTTGGGGTATCAGGTTGATTGTGGAGGTCTGCACACAGCTAAATGTACAGGAATTGAGATATTGAGATACCGATCTGTCGTTAACATGCCACTCGTGACAAAAGCTCCAGCTGAAATCTCATTGCCAGAATCCATACATTAAATTGTGTAATGAAGCATATGTGTAACTGTATGAAGCAAAGGTCTTAATTTAAAACATTCTACTGCAATGGTTTTATAGGTAGGAACTATGGAAACAATCTGAGTCTACAGATCCCTTGTGTTTATTTTAGATTGTACAACCCAGAGTGAAGGGTTTGAAAGGAAGAAGTGTCTAGTTTTTATGTGTTGATTTCACTTACTTTAATAGAAGTATATAAAATTTTGATAGAAGCTATAATCTAATGCTTACCTTAAAATGTAACAATAATTATCACAGAGTGATAAGAGGAGGGAATGTGAAGGAAAATGTTATGTTTGTGCATTTCTAATAATCAATTCGACTGGGTTCATGCAAGTGACTGATTGATTGTGCCTGGGAGGAATCCTCACTATCAGTATCTGCAATTTGGCAGTACGCTAAGAACCTTGTTTTGATATCTAAGGTTTCAAGGTCTCAGCTTGGAGAGAAGAAGCCTTGTGAGGTATTGGTCCGTCACATGCATGAACCAAACGTTAATGATGAATTAATTAATTATGAATAATGAATAAGCTAAATCATTCAAATATAACTTGTCTGTGTAAGCAGTATATAAGAGAACTAATGGGACTGCCCCGGCAGAGCTCACTTCAGACCGGTATTTTATGCATCTATGTTTGACTGTGACCTCTCCAGCTTGCTGTTAATTAAGAATGATTCATTTAAGATTGACTGGTGGTAATTTCCACTCACGCTACAACCAGTACTGCAGCTGCAATTAATGAGTATAGCAATGTGTTCTGACAAGCTTGCGTTATTAATATTAGCGCCTTGTGTCTTTTTTTTTATATAGAGGAATATTTCACTCTCTCTGGTCATAGGAGTAACAACATGAATTGGTCCATGAGGCAGAAATAATGCAGTGCGACTTGAGTTTCGCCATCAGCTGGAAGACTGTGTCCCCTTTTCTCAGCGGAGGGAGGGAGAGCAGAGGGACGGTGAGTTGGGTGAGAGGCAGCCTCACCGCTGTTCCCTCCCTCTCCTCAGATGCTGGCCATCAGTCCAGTAATAATAAAAATAAGCAAATTATCTATTACCAGTGTGATCATATACCCAGTGGTGGATAAAGTACCCAATTGTCATACTTGAGTAAAAGTAAAGATACCTTAACAGAAAATGACTCAAGTTAAAGTCACCCAGTAAAATATTACTTTAGTTAAAGTCTAAAAGTATTTGGTTTTAATCCTTGAGAGTCTATTGATGCACCCATGTGTCAATCTAAGTAACATAATAAAAGAATCCCCATCAATATCTGTCAGTTTAAGCTAGATATTTGTCTGTGGGCTGTGTCTCAATCCACCTCATCCGCCTATGTTGGCCTTCCGCATCTGTGGTGGAAGGTGGCCAAGCTACAGCAGTGTTTGTCAGACCATGAGACATCCCGAAAATCGGTCTTCTCACAAAAACGTCTGTAGCGTCCAAACGGTTTATGAAAAGGGGAGACTCTCACGAACATGATGGTGTTCTCCGTTTTGGTCTACGACCCCCACAAGTGTCAAGGGTCTCAGGTGAAGATCGCCCATACAAACAAATGGAAGTATGGAAGTAGTTTTGTGCTTAGACTGTTAGAGGTTAAATATACTTAAGTATCAAAAGTAAATGTCATTGCTCAAATATACTTTATCAAAACTAAAAGTATAAATCATTTCAAATTCCTTATATTAAGCAAACCAGACGGCACAATGTTCTTGTTTTTCTAATTTACGGATAGCCAGGGGCACACTCCAACACTCAGACATAATTTACAAACTAAGCATTTGTGTTTAGTGAGTCCGCCAGATCAGAGGCAGTAGGGATGACCAGGGATGTTCTCTTGATAAGTACGTGAATTGGACCATTTTCCTGTCCTGCTAAGCCTTCAAAATGTAACGAGTACTTTTGGGTGTCAGGGTAAATGTATGGAGTAAAAAGTACATTCTTTTTTTTTAGGAATGTACTGAAGTAAAAGTAAAAGTTGTCAAAAATATAAATAGTAAAGTGAAGTACAAATACCCCCCATAAAAGTAGTACTTAAGTACTTTTCACCACTACATATACCTACAATGTTTTTATATAATTTCAAAATGGTCTGAGAAGAACAACAAGCATAGCCAATATGCAGTGATAATGTTCTGGGCCCATACCCCAAACATTACCTCAGTGCTCATTGCTACAAACCTACAAACATATATATTTATTAATTGGTTATTGTTGGCTTACATTTTTTTAAAGTCATGTGTAAAAAAAATCTGAGTGGTAGATCTCGGCCTGCATTTTGACTCAGAAAGTGATCTTGACTCAGAAAAGATTGGTGACCACTGGCCACTACCTTCGGCTGTCTTCCTTACATCCAAGCATTTATTCAATCTTTGGATGCCGGCAGCAGTCAAACCATTGGAAGACATAGCTTGGAATGTAGCTTACAAAAGCCTATTCCTGCTCCTTTCCCGCGATCCATCAAACGCATTTGTATGTCATCAAACAAACGCATGTCATCATAGTGGTCAGATTCGCTCAGGCGGAACAAACTTGTAGCTTTTTCAATGCTGATTTGAATGTCATTGAGAAAACAAAAAGGCGTCAAATAATGTTTTTGCAAACATCCTTAATACATTTAAAAGTACAACTGTACTTGTATTGTGAAGGATTACAGTAGATAAAAAAAAAAAAATCAGTTACAGTTGAAGTCGGAAGTTTACATACACCTTAGCCAAATACATTTAGACTCAGTTTTTCACAATTCCTGACATTTAATCCTAGTAAAAATTCCCTATCTTAGGTCAGTTAGGATCACCACTTTATTCTAAGAATGTGAAATGTCAGAATAATAGTAGAGAGAATGATTTATTTCAGCTTTTATTTCTTTCATCACATTCCCAGTGGGTCAGAAGTTGACATACACTTAATTAGTATTTGGTAGCATTGCCTTTAAATTGTTTAACTTGGATAAAAATTTCGGGTAGCCTTCCACAAGCTTCCCACTATAAGTTGGGTGAATTTTGGCCCATTCCTCCTGACAGAGCTGGTGTAACTGAGTCAGGTTTGTAGGCCTTGCTTGCACACGCTTTTTCAGTTCTGCCCACACATATTCTATAGGATTGAGGTCAGGGCTTTGTGATGGCTACTCCAATAACTTGACTTTGTTGTCCTTAAGCCATTTTGCCACAACTTTGGAAGTATGATTGGGGTCATTGTCCATTTGAAAGACCCATTTGCGACCAAGCTTTAACTTCCTGACTGATGTCTTGAGATGTTGCTTCAATATATTCAATCGAACGCTGCTGGCACCCGCCCACCCAACTAGAATCACTACTCTCGATGGGTCTGACCTAGAGTATGTGGACAACTACAAATACCTAGGTGTCTGGTTAGACTTTAAACTCTCCTTCCAGACTCACATTAAGCATCTCCAATCCAAAGTTAAATCCAGAATCGGCTTCCTATTTCGCAACAAAGCCTCCTTCACTCATGCTGCCAAACATGCCCTCGTAAAACTGACTATCCTACCGATCCTTGACTTCGGTGATGTCATTTACAACATAGCCTCCAACACTCTACTCTACTCAAATTGGATGTAATCTATCACAGTGCCATCCGTTTTGTCACCAAAGCCCCATATACTACCCACCACTGTGACCTGTACGCTCTTGTTGGCTGGTCCTCACTACATATTCGTCGCCAAACCCACTGGCTCCAGGCCATCTATAAATCACTGCTAGGCAAATCCCCGCCTTATCTTAGCTCATTGGTCACCATAGCAACACCCACCCGTAGTATGCGCTCCAGCAGGTATATCTCACTGGTCATCCCCAAAGCCAACACCTCCTTTGGCTGCCATTCCTTCCAGTTCTCTGCTACCAATGACTGGAACGAACTGCAAAAATCTCTGAAGCTGGATACTCTTATCTCCCTCAATAACTTTAAGCATCAGTTGTCAGAGCACCTTACCGATCACTGCACCTGTACACAGCCCATCTGAAATTAGCCCACCCAACTACCTCATTGTCACGCTCGTCATCTACAGAGGAGGACCAAGGCGCAGCGTTGAAGGTGAACATGTTTAATAATAATAATGATGATGATCAACCGATCAGAACAACAAACGAATAACGTGACGTCTACGGTTTAACACAAACCGAAATGAACAAAAACCCACAACACCCACAGGAAAACATACAGATTAAATATGGCTCCCAATCAGAGATAACGAGCCGACAGCTGACACTCGTTACCTCCGATTGGGAGTCACTGACCAAACATAGAAATGCAACACATAGAACCACCCAACCAAACAAAACGAACACACCCTGGCTCAACACACAAAGTCCCGGAGCCAGAGCGTGACAGTACCCCCCCCTAAAGGCGCGGACTGCGACCGCGCCTCAATAAGGCTAAACAAGGGAGGGCTGGGTGGGCATACCTCCTCGGCGGTGGTTCTGGCTCCGGCCCTGATCCCCACCTCCTCTTCAACCCCCCAAAGTACCCCTGGTCCTGTCTAGCCCCGCTGGTCGGAGCCGGACTGACGACACGCGCCCCTGGCTTGGTGCGTGTAGGAGGAACGAGCTGGACCAGGCTGACGACTCGCATCCCTGGTTTGGTGCGAGTAGCAGGAACGGGCTGGACCAGGCTGACGACGCGCACCACTGACCTGGTGCGGGGAGCAGGACTGAGCCGGACCGGGCTGACGACGCGCACCACTGACCTGGTGCGGGGAGCTTGGATGGGCCGGACTGGGCTGGCGACGCGCACCACAGACTTGGTGCGGAGAGCAGAAACGGGCCGGACAGGGCTGGCGACGCGCACCACCGACTTGGCGCGGGGAGCAGGAATGGGCCGGACTGGGCTGGCGACGCGCACCACAGACCTGGTGCGGAGAGCAGGAACGGGCAGAGCCGGGCTGACGAGACGCACCACAGACTTGATGCGGGGAGCAGGAACGGGCCGGACTGGACTGACGACACACACCACTGGCTTGGTGCGGGAAGCTTGGATGGGCCGGACTGTACTGGGGACACACACCACTGGCCCCACACCGGGATCTGGAACGGGCCGGACCGGACTGGCAACACACGCCAGTACCTCTCGCCGTGCTTCCACTTCCTCCATCCCCTCTTTGACCAGTGGCCCCCGTAACCCGGCGGCCCTCTCCAGCAACCCACTGGGCCGCTCTATCGCGGCCTCCTGCTGGTCCGACGTCTCGAGCCCCCCCCTAAAAATTTTCGGGGCGTCTCTCCTACCCGTGGACCAGGTCTCCATAGACCTCGCCAGCTTCTCGCCCTTCTGCCATAACGTCAAGCCCTTGTCTTCCTCCCTCGGCTTGACCCAGTCCAGGAGGCGAAGGAGATCTGTGAGGGATCTCCCTGGCGATGGCTCCTGGACACGCTGCTTGGTCCCATCTTGGTGGGTTTTTCTGTCACGCTCGTCATCTACAGAGGAGGACCAAGGCGCAGCGTTGAAGGTGAACATGTTTAATAATAATAATGATGATGATCAACCGATCAGAACAACAAACGAATAACGTGACGTCTACGGTTTAACACAAACCGAAATGAACAAAAACCCACAACACCCACAGGAAAACATACAGATTAAATATGGCTCCCAATCAGAGATAACGAGCCGACAGCTGACACTCGTTACCTCCGATTGGGAGTCACTGACCAAACATAGAAATGCAACACATAGAACCACCCAACCAAACAAAACGAACACACCCTGGCTCAACACACAAAGTCCCGGAGCCAGAGCGTGACACTCATCCCCATATTGTTATTTATTTTGCTCATTTGCACCCCAATATATTGTTCTCAACTGGCTTACCTGGTTAAATAAAGGTGGAAAAAAAAAATACTATATCCACATACTTTTCCTTCCTCATGATGCCATCTATTTTGTGAAGTGCACCAGTCCCTCCTGCAGCAAAGCATGGTCCCATGGTGTTTATACTTGCATACTATTGTTGGTACAGATGAACGTGGTACCTTCAGGAGTTTGGAATTGCTCCCAAGGATAAACCAGACTTGTGGAGATCTACAATTGATTTTCTGAGGTCTTGGCTGATTTCTTTTGATTTTCCCATGATGTCAAGCAAAGAGGCACTGAGTTTGAAGGTAGGCCTTGAAATACATCCACAGGTACACCTCCAATTGACTCAAATGATGTCAATTAGCCTATCAGAAGCTTCTAAAGCCATGACATCATTTTCTGGAATTTTCCAAGCTGTTTAAAGGCACAGTCAACTTAGTGTATGTAAACTTCTGACCCACTGGAATTGTGATACAGTGAATTATAAGTGAAATAATCTGTCTGTAAACAATTGTTGGAAAAATTACTTGTGTCATGCACAAAGTAGATGTCCTAACCGACTTGCCAAAACTATAGTTTGTTAACAAGAAATTTGTGGAGAGGTTGAAAAACGAGTTTTAATGACTCCAACCTCCGACTTCAACTGTACATGTTACTCCCTAACAGGTTGGGTGACTCAGTGAGAAATATCAGTAGCTACTTTAGGCTCAATTTAGTCCCCATATCACCCAATTTAGTCCCCATATCACCCAATTTAGTCCCCAAATCACCCCATTTAGTCCCCATATCACCCCATTTAGTCCCCATATCACCCCATTTAGTCCCCATATCACCCCATTTAGTCCCCAAATCACCCCACATAGTGCCCATATCACCCCATTTAGTCCCCAAATCACCCCATTTAGTCCCCATATCACTCCATTTAGTCCCCATATCACCCCATTTAGTCCCCATATCACCCCATTTAGTCCCCATATCACCACATTTAGCCCCCATATCACCCCATTTAGACCCCATATCACCCCATTTAGTCCCCATATCACCCAATTTAGTCCCCATATCACCCCATTTAGTCCCCATATCACCCCATTTAGTCCCCATTTCACCCCATTTAGTCCCCATATCACCCCATTTAGTCCCCATATCACCCCATTTAGTCCCCATTTCACCCCATTTAGTCCCCATATCACCCCATTTAGTCCCCATATCACCCCAGTTAGTCCCCATATCACCCCATTTAGCCCCCATATCACCCCATTTAGACCCCATATCACCCCATTTAGTCCCCATATCACCCCATTTAGCCCCCATATCACCCCATTTAGTCCCCATATCACCCCATTTAGTCCCCATATCACCCAATTTAGTCCCCATATCACCCCATTTAGTCCCCATATCACCCCATTTAGTCCCCATTTCACCCCATTTAGTCCCCATATCACCCCATTTAGTCCCCATTTCACCCCATTTAGTCCCCATATCACCCCATTTAGTCCCCATATCACCCCATTTAGTCCCCATATCACCCCATTTAGCCCCCATATCACCCGATTTAGTCCCCATATCACCCCATTTAGTCCCTATATCACCCCATTTAGTCCCCATATCACCCAATTTAGTCCCCATATCACCCCATTTAGTCCCCATATCACACCATTTAGTCCCCATATCACCCCACACGCGCATGTTTGTTTTGGGTCAGCTGTGAGAGGAGGGGGTTGGAACCGGTTTAGGGAACAGAACCGAAAGCCATATTTTATTTTCAAGGAACAGAACCAGAACAAAAGTGATATATACTGTTCCCGAACAGAACCGTTATTTTAAAACCATTGGAACCAGCTAATAACTTTATTTTACATTCTGGGCATTTTTTTCCAGTTCCACAAAAAAACGCAACAAAGCGCCTATGCAAAGCCCTCCCTCTGTCAATCAGAAACCTCTTCCAGTGTTTGCCTGCCAGCTAAACATATTTTCCAGTGTGTGTAGGTTACCTGCCTCTCCCCCAGTGCTTAATTTGAGCCAGATCCTGCCGGAACAGGATCAAGCACCTCTCAGTTTTTGAATGTTTTGTTCTTGAACATATTTGGCCGGATCCGGTACCTCTAATGGCAAAAAAATAATTTTCACTTTTTTCAATGTAAAATTATAATTAAAGCGATCAAAGTTCATTCGACTTGCATCTTCGTTAGCCCCCACAACAACAACAAAAACGTA
>NC_139988.1:92601267-92677978 GCF_964263955.1 Coregonus lavaretus | reverse complement strand
CACCCCTACTACCATCATCATTACCACTACCACCACCATCATTAAACTGCTATCATTACCATCACCCATACTAACATCATCATTACCACTACCACCACCATCATTAAACTGCTATCATTACCATCACCTACCACCATCATCATTACTACTACTACTACCACCATCATCATTAAACTGCTATCATTACCATCACCCCTACTACCATCATCATTACTACTACTACTACAACCACCATCATTAAACTGATATCATTACCATCACCCCTACTACTCCTCTGTAGCTCAGCTGGTAGAGCACGGCGCTTGTAACGCCAAGGTAGTGGGTTCGAACCCCGGGACCACCCATACACAAAAATGTATGCACGTATGACTGTAAGTCGCTTTGGATAAAAGCGTCTGCTAAATGACATATTATTATTATTATTATTACTACCATCATCATTACTACCACTACTACCACCACCATCATTAAACTGCTATCATTACCATCACCCCTACTACCATCATCATTACTACTACTACTACTACCACCATCATTAAACTGCTATCATTACCATCACCCCTACTACCATCATCATTACTACCACTACTACCACCACCATCATTAAACTGCTATCATTACCATCACCCCTACTACCATCATCATTACTACTACTACTACTACTACCACCATCATTAAACTGCTATCATTACCATCACCCCTACTACCATCATCATTACTACTACTACTACCACCATCATTAAACTGCTATCATTACCATCACCCCTACTACCATCATCATTACTACTACTACCACCACCATCATTAAACTGCTATCATTACCATCACCCCTACTACCATCATCATTACTACTACTACCACCACCACCATCATTAAACTGATACCATTACCATCACCCCTACTACCATCATCATTACTACTACTACTACCACCACCATCATTAAACTGCTATCATTACCATCACCCCTACTACCATCATCATTACTACTACTACCACCACCATCATTAAACTGATATCATTACCATCACCCCTACTACCATCATCATTTCTACTACTACCACCACCACCATCATTAAACTGCTATCATTACCATCACCCCTACTACCATCATCATTACTACTACTACTTCCACCACCATCATTAAACTGCTATCATTACCCTCACCCCTACTACCATCATCATTACTACTACTACTACTACTACCACCATCATTAAACTGCTATCATTACCATCACCCCTACTACCATCATCATTACTACTACTACTACCACCACCATCATTAAACTGCTATCATTACCATCACCCCTACTACCATCATCATTACTACTACTACTACCACCATCATTACTACTACTACTACCACCACCATCATTAAACTGCTATCATTACCATCACCCCTACTACCATCATCATTACCACTACCACCACCATCATTAAACTGCTATCATTACCATCACCCCTACTACCATCATCATTACTACTACTTCCACCACCATCATTAAACTGCTATCATTACCATCACCCCTACTACCATCATCATTACTACTACTACTACCACCATCATCATTAAACTGCTATCATTACCATCACCCCTAGTACCATCATCATTACTACTACTACTACCACCACCATCATTAAACTGCCATCATTACCATCACCCCTACTACCATCATCTTTACTACTACTACTACCACCACCATCATTAAACTGCTATCATTACCATCACCCCTACTACCATCATCATTACTACTACTACTACCACCACCATCATTAAACTGCTATCATTACCATCACACCTACTACCATCATCATTACTACTACTACTACCACCACCATCATTAAACTGCTATCATTACCATCACCCCTACTACCATCATCATTACTACTACTACTACCACCACCATCATTAAACTGCTATCATTACCATCACACCTACTACCATCATCATTACTACTACTACTACCACCACCATCATTAAACTGCTATCATTACCATCACCCCTACTACCATCATCATTACTACTACTACCACCACCATCATTAAACTGCTATCAATACCATCACCCCTACTACCATCATCATTACTACTACTACTACCAACACCATCATTAAACTGCTATCATTACCATCACCCTTACTACCATCATCATTACCACTACTACTACCACCACCATCATTAAACTGCTATCATTACCCTCACCCCTACTACCATCATCATTACTACTACTACTACTACTACCACCATCATTAAACTGCTATCATTACCATCACCCCTACTACCATCATCATTACTACTACTACTACCACCACCATCATTAAACTGCTATCATTACCATCACCCCTACTACCATCATCATTACTACTACTACTACCACCATCATTACTACTACTACTACCACCACCATCATTAAACTGCTATCATTACCATAACCCCTACTACCATCATCATTACCACTACCACCACCATCATTAAACTGCTATCATTACCATCACCCCTACTACCATCATCATTACTACTACTACTACCACCACCATCATTAAACTGCCATCATTACCATCACCCCTACTACCATCATCATTACTACTACTTCCACCACCATCATTAAACTGCTATCATTACCATCACCCCTACTACCATCATCATTACTACTACTACTACCACCATCATCATTAAACTGCTATCATTACCATCACCCCTAGTACCATCATCATTACTACTACTACTACCACCACCATCATTAAACTGCCATCATTACCATCACCCCTACTACCATCATCTTTACTACTACTACTACCACCACCATCATTAAACTGCTATCATTACCATCACCCCTACTACCATCATCATTACTACTACTACTACCACCACCATCATTAAACTGCTATCATTACCATCACACCTACTACCATCATCATTACTACTACTACTACCACCACCATCATTAAACTGCTATCATTACCATCACACCTACTACCATCATCATTACTACTACTACTACAACCACCATCATTAAACTGATATCATTACCATCACCCCTACTACTCCTCTGTAGCTCAGCTGGTAGAGCACGGCGCTTGTAACGCCAAGGTAGTGGGTTCGAACCCCGGGACCACCCATACACAAAAATGTATGCACGTATGACTGTAAGTCGCTTTGGATAAAAGCGTCTGCTAAATGACATATTATTATTATTATTATTACTACCATCATCATTACTACCACTACTACCACCACCATCATTAAACTGCTATCATTACCATCACCCCTACTACCATCATCATTACTACTACTACTACTACCACCATCATTAAACTGCTATCATTACCATCACCCCTACTACCATCATCATTACTACCACTACTACCACCACCATCATTAAACTGCTATCATTACCATCACCCCTACTACCATCATCATTACTACTACTACTACTACTACCACCATCATTAAACTGCTATCATTACCATCACCCCTACTACCATCATCATTACTACTACTACTACCACCATCATTAAACTGCTATCATTACCATCACCCCTACTACCATCATCATTACTACTACTACCACCACCATCATTAAACTGCTATCATTACCATCACCCCTACTACCATCATCATTACTACTACTACCACCACCACCATCATTGAACTGATACCATTACCATCACCCCTACTACCATCATCATTACTACTACTACTACCACCACCATCATTAAACTGCTATCATTACCATCACCCCTACTACCATCATCATTACTACTACTACCACCACCATCATTAAACTGATATCATTACCATCACCCCTACTACCATCATCATTTCTACTACTACCACCACCACCATCATTAAACTGCTATCATTACCATCACCCCTACTACCATCATCATTACTACTACTACTTCCACCACCATCATTAAACTGCTATCATTACCCTCACCCCTACTACCATCATCATTACTACTACTACTACTACTACCACCATCATTAAACTGCTATCATTACCATCACCCCTACTACCATCATCATTACTACTACTACTACCACCACCATCATTAAACTGCTATCATTACCATCACCCCTACTACCATCATCATTACTACTACTACTACCACCATCATTACTACTACTACTACCACCACCATCATTAAACTGCTATCATTACCATAACCCCTACTACCATCATCATTACCACTACCACCACCATCATTAAACTGCTATCATTACCATCACCCCTACTACCATCATCATTACTACTACTTCCACCACCATCATTAAACTGCTATCATTACCATCACCCCTACTACCATCATCATTACTACTACTACTACCACCATCATCATTAAACTGCTATCATTACCATCACCCCTAGTACCATCATCATTACTACTACTACTACCACCACCATCATTAAACTGCCATCATTACCATCACCCCTACTACCATCATCTTTACTACTACTACTACCACCACCATCATTAAACTGCTATCATTACCATCACCCCTACTACCATCATCATTACTACTACTACTACCACCACCATCATTAAACTGCTATCATTACCATCACACCTACTACCATCATCATTACTACTACTACTACCACCACCATCATTAAACTGCTATCATTACCATCACCCCTACTACCATCATCATTACTACTACTACTACCACCACCATCATTAAACTGCTATCATTACCATCACACCTACTACCATCATCATTACTACTACTACTACCACCACCATCATTAAACTGCTATCATTACCATCACCCCTACTACCATCATCATTACTACTACTACCACCACCATCATTAAACTGCTATCAATACCATCACCCCTACTACCATCATCATTACTACTACTACTACCAACACCATCATTAAACTGCTATCATTACCATCACCCTTACTACCATCATCATTACCACTACTACTACCACCACCATCATTAAACTGCTATCATTACCCTCACCCCTACTACCATCATCATTACTACTACTACTACTACTACCACCATCATTAAACTGCTATCATTACCATCACCCCTACTACCATCATCATTACTACTACTACTACCACCACCATCATTAAACTGCTATCATTACCATCACCCCTACTACCATCATCATTACTACTACTACTACCACCATCATTACTACTACTACTACCACCACCATCATTAAACTGCTATCATTACCATAACCCCTACTACCATCATCATTACCACTACCACCACCATCATTAAACTGCTATCATTACCATCACCCCTACTACCATCATCATTACTACTACTACTACCACCACCATCATTAAACTGCCATCATTACCATCACCCCTACTACCATCATCATTACTACTACTTCCACCACCATCATTAAACTGCTATCATTACCATCACCCCTACTACCATCATCATTACTACTACTACTACCACCATCATCATTAAACTGCTATCATTACCATCACCCCTAGTACCATCATCATTACTACTACTACTACCACCACCATCATTAAACTGCCATCATTACCATCACCCCTACTACCATCATCTTTACTACTACTACTACCACCACCATCATTAAACTGCTATCATTACCATCACCCCTACTACCATCATCATTACTACTACTACTACCACCACCATCATTAAACTGCTATCATTACCATCACACCTACTACCATCATCATTACTACTACTACTACCACCACCATCATTAAACTGCTATCATTACCATCACCCCTACTACCATCATCATTACTACTACTACTACCACCACCATCATTAAACTGCTATCATTACCATCACACCTACTACCATCATCATTACTACTACTACTACCACCACCATCATTAAACTGCTATCATTACCATCACCCCTACTACCATCATCATTACTACTACTACCACCACCATCATTAAACTGCTATCAATACCATCACCCCTACTACCATCATCATTACTACTACTACTACCAACACCATCATTAAACTGCTATCATTACCATCACCCTTACTACCATCATCATTACCACTACTACTACCACCACCATCATTAAACTGCTATCATTACCATCACCCCTACTACCATCATCATTACTACTACTACCACCACCATCATTAAACTGCTATCATTACCATCACCCCTACTACCATCATCATTACTACTACTACTACCATCACCATCATTAAACTGCTATCATTACCATCACCCCTACTACCATCATCATTACTACTACTACTACCACCACCATCATTAAACTGCTATCATTACCATCACCCCTACTACCATCATCATTACTACTACTACTACTACCACCACCATCATTAAACTGCTATCATTACCATCACCCCTACTACCATCATCATTACTACTACTACTACTACCACCACCATCATTAAACTGCTATCATTACCATCACCCCTACTACCATCATCATTACTACTACTACTACTACCACCACCATCATTAAACTGCCATCATTACCATCACCCCTACTACCATCATCTTTACTACTACTACTACCACTACCATCATTAAACTGCTATCATTACCATCACCCCTACTACCATCATCATTACTACTACTACTACCACCACCATCATTAAATTGCTATCATTACCATCACACCTACTACCATCATCATTACTACTACTACTACCACCACCATCATTAAACTGCTATCATTACCATCACCCCTACTACCATCATCATTACTACTACTACCACCACCATCATTAAACTGCTATCAATACCCTCACCCCTACTACCATCATCATTACTACTACTACTACCACCACCATCATTAAACTGCTATCATTACCATCACCCCTACTACCATCATCATTACCACTACTACTACCACCACCATCATTAAACTGCTATCATTACCATCACCCCTACTACCATCATCATTACTACTACTACCACCACCATCATTAAACTGCTATCATTACCATCACCCCTACTACCATCATCATTACTACTACTACTACCATCACCATCATTAAACTGCTATCATTACCATCACCCCTACTACCATCATCATTACTACTACTACTACCACCACCATCATTAAACTGCTATCAATACCATCTCCCCTACTACCATCATCATTACTACTACTACTACCACCACCATCATTAAACTGATATCATTACCATCACCCCTACTACCATCATCATTACTACTACTACTACCACCACCATCATTAAACTGCTATCATTACGATCACCCCTACTACCATCATCATTACTACTACTACTACCACCACCATCATTAAACTGCTATCATTACCATCACCCCTACTACCATCATCATTACTACTACTACTACTACCACCACCATCATTAAACTGCTATCATTACCATCACCCCTACTACCATCATCATTACTACTACTACTACTACCAGCACCATCATTAAACTGCTATCATTACCATCACCCCTACTACCATCATCATTACTACTACTACTACCACCACCATCATTAAACTGATATCATTACCATCACACCTACTACCATCATCATTACTACTACTACTACCACCACCATCATTAAACTGCTATCATTACCATCACCCCGACTACCATATTCATTACTACTACAACCACCACCATCATTAAACTGCTATCATTACCATCACCCCTACTACCATCATCTTTACTATTACTACTACCACCACCATCATTAAACTGCTATCATTACCATCACCCCTACTACCATCATCATTACTACTACTACTACCACCACCATCATTAAACTGATATCATTACCATCACCCCTACTACCATCATCATTACTACTACAACCACCATCACCATTAAACTGCTATCATTACCATCACCCCTACTACCATCATCATTACTACTACTACCACCACCATCATTAAACTGCTATCATTACCATCACCCCTACTACCATCATCATTACTACTACTACTACCACCATCATCATTAAACTGCTATCATTACCATCACCCCTAGTACCATCATCATTACTACTACTACTACCACCACCATCATTAAACTGCCATCATTACCATCACCCCTACTACCATCATCTTTACTACTACTACTACCACCACCATCATTAAACTGCTATCATTACCATCACCCCTACTACCATCATCATTACTACTACTACTACCACCACCATCATTAAACTGCTATCATTACCATCACACCTACTACCATCATCATTACTACTACTACTACCACCACCATCATTAAACTGCTATCATTACCATCACCCCTACTACCATCATCATTACTACTACTACCACCACCATCATTAAACTGCTATCAATACCATCACCCCTACTACCATCATCATTACTACTACTACTACCAACACCATCATTAAACTGCTATCATTACCATCACCCTTACTACCATCATCATTACCACTACTACTACCACCACCATCATTAAACTGCTATCATTACCATCACCCCTACTACCATCATCATTACTACTACTACCACCACCATCATTAAACTGCTATCATTACCATCACCCCTACTACCATCATCATTACTACTACTACTACCATCACCATCATTAAACTGCTATCATTACCATCACCCCTACTACCATCATCATTACTACTACTACTACCACCACCATCATTAAACTGCTATCATTACCATCACCCCTACTACCATCATCATTACTACTACTACTACTACTACCACCACCATCATTAAACTGCTATCATTACCATCACCCCTACTACCATCATCATTACTACTACTACTACTACCACCACCATCATTAAACTGCTATCATTACCATCACCCCTACTACCATCATCATTACTACTACTACTACTACCACCACCATCATTAAACTGCCATCATTACCATCACCCCTACTACCATCATCTTTACTACTACTACTACCACCACCATCATTAAACTGCTATCATTACCATCACCCCTACTACCATCATCATTACTACTACTACTACCACCACCATCATTAAATTGCTATCATTACCATCACACCTACTACCATCATCATTACTACTACTACTACCACCACCATCATTAAACTGCTATCATTACCATCACCCCTACTACCATCATCATTACTACTACTACCACCACCATCATTAAACTGCTATCAATACCCTCACCCCTACTACCATCATCATTACTACTACTACTACCACCACCATCATTAAACTGCTATCATTACCATCACCCCTACTACCATCATCATTACCACTACTACTACCACCACCATCATTAAACTGCTATCATTACCATCACCCCTACTACCATCATCATTACTACTACTACCACCACCATCATTAAACTGCTATCATTACCATCACCCCTACTACCATCATCATTACTACTACTACTACCATCACCATCATTAAACTGCTATCATTACCATCACCCCTACTACCATCATCATTACTACTACTACTACCACCACCATCATTAAACTGCTATCATTACCATCTCCCCTACTACCATCATCATTACTACTACTACTACCACCACCATCATTAAACTGATATCATTACCATCACCCCTACTACCATCATCATTACTACTACTACTACCACCACCATCATTAAACTGCTATCATTACGATCACCCCTACTACCATCATCATTACTACTACTACTACCACCACCATCATTAAACTGCTATCATTACCATCACCCCTACTACCATCATCATTACTACTACTACTACTACCACCACCATCATTAAACTGCTATCATTACCATCACCCCTACCACCATCATCATTACTACTACTACTACTACCACCACCATCATTAAACTGCTATCATTACCATCACCCCTACTACCATCATCATTACTACTACTACCACCACCACCATCATTAAACTGCTATCATTACCATCACCCCTACTACCATCATCATTACTACTACTACTACCACCACCATCATTAAACTGCCATCATTACCATCACCCCTACTACCATCATCATTACTACTACTACTACCACCACCATCATTAAACTGCTATCATTACCATGACCCCTACTACCATCATCATTACTACTACTACTACCACCACCATCATTAAACTGCTATCATTACCATGACCCCTACTACCATCATCATTACTACTACTACTACCACCACCATCATTAAACTGCTATCATTACCATCACCCCTACTACCATCATCATTACTACTACTACCACCACCATCATTAAACTGCTATCATTACCATCACCCCTACTACCATCATCATTACTACTACTACTACCACCACCATCATTAAACTGCTATCATTACCATCACCCCTACTACCATCATCATTACTACTACTACCACCACCATCATCATTAAACTGCTATCATTACCATCACCCCTACTACCATCATCATTACTACTACTACCACCACCATCATTATTAAACTGCTATCATTACCATCACCCCGACTACCATCATCATTACTACTACAACCACCATCACCATTAAACTGCTATCATTACCATCACCCCTACTACCATCATCTTTACTATTACTACTACCACCACCATCATTAAACTGCTATCATTACCATCACCCCTACTACCATCATCATTACTACTACTACTACCACCACCATCATTAAACTGCTATCATTACCATCACCCCTACTACCATCATCATTACTACTACTACTACCATCACCATCATTAAACTGCTATCATTACCATCACCCCTACTACCATCATCATTACTACTACTACTACCACCACCATCATTAAACTGCCATCATTACCATCACCCCTACTACCATCATCATTACTACTACTACTACCACCACCATCATTAAACTGCTATCATTACCATGACCCCTACTACCATCATCATTACTACTACTACTACTACCACCACCATCATTAAACTGCTATCATTACCATGACCCCTACTACCATCATCATTACTACTACTACTACCTCCACCATCATTAAACTGCTATCATTACCATCACCCCTACTACCATCATCATTACTACTACTACCACCACCACCATCATTAAACTGCTATCATTACCATCACCCCTACTACCATCATCATTACTACTACTACTACCACCACCATCATTAAACTGCCATCATTACCATCACCCCTACTACCATCATCATTACTACTACTACTACCACCACCATCATTAAACTGCTATCATTACCATGACCCCTACTACCATCATCATTACTACTACTACTACCACCACCATCATTAAACTGCTATCATTACCATGACCCCTACTACCATCATCATTACTACTACTACTACCACCACCATCATTAAACTGCTATCATTACCATCACCCCTACTACCATCATCATTACTACTACTACCACCACCATCATTAAACTGCTATCATTACCATCACCCCTACTACCATCATCATTACTACTACTACTACCACCACCATCATTAAACTGCTATCATTACCATCACCCCTACTACCATCATCATTACTACTACTACTACAACCACCATCATTAAACTACTATCATTACCATCGCCCCTACTACCATCATCATTACTACTACTACTACCACCACCATCATTAAACTGCCATCATTACCATCACCCCTACTACCATCATCATTACCACTACCACCACCATCATTAAACTGCTATCATTACCATCACCCCTACTACCATCATCATTACCACTACCACCACCATCATTAAACTGCTATCATTACCATCACCCATACTACCATCATCATTACCACTACCACCACCATCATTAAACTGCTATCATTACCATCACCCCTACCACCATCATCATTACTACTACTACTACCACCATCATCATTAAACTGCTATCATTACCATCACCCCTAC
Organism: Coregonus lavaretus; assembly: GCF_964263955.1. NCBI lineage: Eukaryota > Metazoa > Chordata > Actinopteri > Salmoniformes > Salmonidae > Coregonus > Coregonus lavaretus. The sequence continues at coordinate 92,666,137 of NC_139988.1, read as the reverse complement.
TACCATCATCATTACTACTACTACTACCACCACCATCATTAAACTGATATCATTACCATCACCCCTACTACCATCATCATTACTACCACTACTACCACCACCATCATTAAACTGCTATCATTACCATCACCCCTACTACCATCATCATTACTACTACTACTACTACCACCATCATTAAACTGCTATCATTACCATCACCCCTACTACCATCATCATTGCTACTACTACTACCACCATCATTAAACTGCTATCATTACCATCACCCCTACTACCATCATCATTACTACTACTACCACCACCATCATTAAACTGCTATCATTACCATCACCCCTACTACCATCATCATTACTACTACTACTACTACTACCACCATCATTAAACTGCTATCATTACCATCACCCCTACTACCATCATAATTACTACTACTACTATTACCACCACCATCATTAAACTGCTATCATTACCATCACCCCTACTACCATCATCATTACTACTACTACTACCACCATCATTACTACTACTACTACCACCACCATCATTAAACTGCTATCATTACCATCACCCCTACTACCATCATCATTACCACTACCACCACCATCATTAAACTGCTATCATTACCATCACCCCTACTACCATCATCATTACTACTACTACTACTACTACTACCACCACCATCATTAAACTGCCATCATTACCATCACCCCTACTACCATCATCATTACTACTACTACCACCACCATCATTAAACTGCTATCATTACCATCACCCCTACTACCATCATCATTACTACTACTACTACCACCATCATCATTAAACTGCTATCATTACCATCACCCCTAGTACCATCATCATTACTACTACTACTACCACCACCATCATTAAACTGCCATCATTACCATCACCCCTACTACCATCATCTTTACTACTACTACTACCACCACCATCATTAAACTGCTATCATTACCATCACCCCTACTACCATCATCATTACTACTACTACTACCACCACCATCATTAAACTGCTATCATTACCATCACACCTACTACCATCATCATTACTACTACTACTACCACCACCATCATTAAACTGCTATCATTACCATCACCCCTACTACCATCATCATTACTACTACTACCACCACCATCATTAAACTGCTATCAATACCATCACCCCTACTACCATCATCATTACTACTACTACTACCAACACCATCATTAAACTGCTATCATTACCATCACCCCTACTACCATCATCATTACCACTACTACTACCACCACCATCATTAAACTGCTATCATTACCATCACCCCTACTACCATCATCATTACTACTACTACCACCACCATCATTAAACTGCTATCATTACCATCACCCCTACTACCATCATCATTACTACTACTACTACCATCACCATCATTAAACTGCTATCATTACCATCACCCCTACTACCATCATCATTACTACTACTACTACCACCACCATCATTAAACTGCTATCATTACCATCACCCCTACTACCATCATCATTACTACTACTACTACTACCACCATCATCATTAAACTGCTATCATTACCATCACCCCTACTACCATCATCATTACTACTACTACTACTACCACCACCATCATTAAACTGCTATCATTACCATCACCCCTACTACCATCATCATTACTACTACTACTACCACCACCATCATTAAACTGATATCATTACCATCACCCCTACTACCATCATCATTACTACTACTACTACCACCACCATCATTAAACTGCTATCATTACGATCACCCCTACTACCATCATCATTACTACTACTACTACCACCACCATCATTAAACTGCTATCATTACCATCACCCCTAGTACCATCATCATTACTACTACTACTACCACCACCATCATTAAACTGCCATCATTACCATCACCCCTACTACCATCATCTTTACTACTACTACTACCACCACCATCATTAAACTGCTATCATTACCATCACCCCTACTACCATCATCATTACTACTACTACTACCACCACCATCATTAAATTGCTATCATTACCATCACACCTACTACCATCATCATTACTACTACTACCACCACCATCATTAAACTGCTATCATTACCATCACCCCTACTACCATCATCATTACTACTACTACCACCACCACCATCATTAAACTGATACCATTACCATCACCCCTACTACCATCATCATTACTACTACTACTACCACCACCATCATTAAACTGCTATCATTACCATCACCCCTACTACCATCATCATTACTACTACTACCACCACCATCATTAAACTGATATCATTACCATCACCCCTACTACCATCATCATTACTACTACTACCACCACCACCATCATTAAACTGCTATCATTACCATCACCCCTACTACCATCATCATTACTACTACTACCACCACCATCATTAAACTGCTATCATTACCATCACCCCTACTACCATCATCATTACTACAACTACTACCACCATCATTAAACTGCTATCATTACCATCACCCCTACTACCATCATCATTACTACTACTACTACCACCACCATCATTAAACTGATATCATTACCATCACCCCTACTACCATCATCATTACTACTATTACTTCCACCACCATCATTAAACTGCTATCATTACCATCACCCCTACTACCATCATCATTACTACTACTACTACTACCACCATCATTAAACTGCTATCATTACCATCACCCCTACTACCATCATCATTACTACTACTACTACTACTACCACCATCATTAAACTGCTATCATTACCATCACCCCTACTACCATCATAATTACTACTACTACTACCACCACCATCATTAAACTGCTATCATTACCATCACCCCTACTACCATCATCATTACTACTACTACTACCACCATCATTACTACTACTACTACCACCACCATCATTAAACTGCTATCATTACCATCACCCCTACTACCATCATCATTACTACTACTACTACCACCATCATTACTACTACTACTACCACCACCATCATTAAACTGCTATCATTACCATCACCCCTACTACCATCATCATTACCACTACCACCACCATCATTAAACTGCTATCATTACCATCACCCCTACTACCATCATCATTACTACTACTACTACCACCACCATCATTAAACTGCCATCATTACCATCACCCCTACTACCATCATCATTACTACTACTACCACCACCATCATTAAACTTCTATCATTACCATCACCCCTACTACCATCATCATTACTACTACTACTACCACCATCATCATTAAACTGCTATCATTACCATCACCCCTAGTACCATCATCATTACTACTACTACTACCACCACCATCATTAAACTGCCATCATTACCATCACCCCTACTACCATCATCTTTACTACTACTACTACCACCACCATCATTAAACTGCTATCATTACCATCACCCCTACTACCATCATCATTACTACTACTACTACCACCACCATCATTAAACTGCTATCATTACCATCACACCTACTACCATCATCATTACTACTACTACTACCACCACCATCATTAAACTGCTATCATTACCATCACCCCTACTACCATCATCATTACTACTACTACCACCACCATCATTAAACTACTATCAATACCATCACCCCTACTACCATCATCATTACTACTACTACTACCAACACCATCATTAAACTGCTATCATTACCATCACCCCTACTACCATCATCATTACCACTACTACTACCACCACCATCATTAAACTGCTATCATTACCATCACCCCTTATACCATCATCATTACTACTACTACCACCACCATCATTAAACTGCTATCATTACCATCACCCCTACTACCATCATCATTACTACTACTACTACCATCACCATCATTAAACTGCTATCATTACCATCACCCCTACTACCATCATCATTACTACTACTACTACCACCACCATCATTAAACTGCTATCATTACCATCACCCCTACTACCATCATCATTACTACTACTACTACTACCACCACCATCATTAAACTGCTATCATTACCATCACCCCTACTACCATCATCATTACTACTACTACTACTACCACCACCATCATTAAACTGCTATCATTACCATCACCCCTACTACCATCATCATTACTACTACTACTACCACCACCATCATTAAACTGCTATCATTACGATCACCCCTACTACCATCATCATTACTACTACTACTACCACCACCATCATTAAACTGCTATCATTACCATCACCCCTAGTACCATCATCATTACTACTACTACTACCACCACCATCATTAAACTGCCATCATTACCATCATCCCTACTACCATCATCTTTACTACTACTACTACCACCACCATCATTAAACTGCTATCATTACCATCACCCCTACTACCATCATCATTACTACTACTACTACCACCACCATCATTAAATTGCTATCATTACCATCACACCTACTACCATCATCATTACTACTACTATTACCACCACCATCATTAAACTGCTATCAGTACCATCACCCCTACTACCATCATCATTACTACTACTACCACCACCATCATTAAACTGCTATCAATACCCTCACCCCTACTACCATCATCATTACTACTACTACTACCACCACCATCATTAAACTGCTATCATTACCATCACCCCTACTACCATCATCATTACCACTACTACTACCACCACCATCATTAAACTGCTATCATTACCATCACCCTTACTACCATCATCATTACTACTACTACCACCACCATCATTAAACTGCTATCATTACCATCACCCCTACTACCATCATCATTACTACTACTACTACCATCACCATCATTAAACTGCTATCATTACCATCACCCCTACTACCATCATCATTACTACTACTACTACCACCACCATCATTAAACTGCTATCATTACCATCACCCCTACTACCATCATCATTACTACTACTACTACTACTACCACCACCATCATTAAACTGCTATCATTACCATCACCCATACTACCATCATCATTACTACTACTACTACTACCACCACCATCATTAAACTGCTATCATTACCATCACCCCTACTACCATCATCATTACTACTACTACTACCACCACCATCATTAAACTGATATCATTACCATCACCCCTACTACCATCATCATTACTACTACTACTACCACCACCATCATTAAACTGCTATCATTACGATCACCCCTACTACCATCATCATTACTACTACTACTACCACCACCATCATTAAACTGCTATCATTACCATCACCCCTACTACCATCATCATTACTACTACTACTACTACCACCACCATCATTAAACTGCTATCATTACCATCACCCCTGCTACCATCATCATTACTACTACTACTACCACCACCATCATTAAACTGATATCATTACCATCACCCCTACTACCATCATCATTACTACTACTACTACCACCACCATCATTAAACTGCTATCATTACGATCACCCCTACTACCATCATCATTACTACTACTACTACCACCACCATCATTAAACTGCTATCATTACCATCACCCCTACTACCATCATCATTACTACTACTACTACCACCACCATCATTAAACTGCCATCATTACCATCACCCCGACTACCATCATCATTACTACTACAACCACCATCACCATTAAACTGCTATCATTACCATCACCCCTACTACCATCATCTTTACTATTACTACTACCACCACCATCATTAAACTGCTATCATTACCATCACCCCTACTACCATCATCATTACTACAACTACTACCACCATCATTAAACTGCTATCATTACCATCACCCCTACTACCATCATCATTACTACCACTACTACCACCACCATTATTAAACTGCTATCATTACCATCACCCCTACTACCATCATCATTACTACTACTACCACCACCATCATTAAACTGCTATCATTACCATCACCCCTACTACCATCATCATTACTACCACTACTACCACCACCATCATTAAACTACTATCATTACCATCGCCCCTACTACCATCATCATTACTACTACTACTACCACCACCATCATTAAACTGCCATCATTACCATCACCCCTACTACCATCATCATTACCACTACCACCACCATCATTAAACTGCTATCATTACCATCACCCCTACTACCATCATCATTACCACTACCACCACCATCATTAAACTGCTATCATTACCATCACCCATACTACCATCATCATTACCACTACCACCACCATCATTAAACTGCTATCATTACCATCACCCCTACCACCATCATCATTACTACTACTACTACCACCATCATCATTAAACTGCTATCATTACCATCACCCCTACTACCATCATCATTACTACTACTACTACCACCACCATCATTAAACTGATATCATTACCATCACCCCTACTACCATCATCATTACTACCACTACTACCACCACCATCATTAAACTGCTATCATTACCATCACCCCTACTACCATCATCATTACTACTACTACTACTACCACCATCATTAAACTGCTATCATTACCATCACCCCTACTACCATCATCATTACTACCACTACTACCACCACCATCATTAAACTGCTATCATTACCATCACCCCTACTACCATCATCATTACTACTACTACTACTACTACCACCATCATTAAACTGCTATCATTACCATCACCCCTACTACCATCATCATTGCTACTACTACTACCACCATCATTAAACTGCTATCATTACCATCACCCCTACTACCATCATCATTACTACTACTACCACCACCATCATTAAACTGCTATCATTACCATCACCCCTACTACCATCATCATTACTACTACTACTACTACTACCACCATCATTAAACTGCTATCATTACCATCACCCCTACTACCATCATCATTACTACCACTACTACCACCACCATTATTAAACTGCTATCATTACCATCACCCCTACTACCATCATCATTACTACTACTACCACCACCATCATTAAACTGCTATCATTACCATCACCCCTACTACCATCATCATTACTACCACTACTACCACCACCATCATTAAACTACTATCATTACCATCGCCCCTACTACCATCATCATTACTACTACTACTACCACCACCATCATTAAACTGCCATCATTACCATCACCCCTACTACCATCATCATTACCACTACCACCACCATCATTAAACTGCTATCATTACCATCACCCCTACTACCATCATCATTACCACTACCACCACCATCATTAAACTGCTATCATTACCATCACCCATACTACCATCATCATTACCACTACCACCACCATCATTAAACTGCTATCATTACCATCACCCCTACCACCATCATCATTACTACTACTACTACCACCATCATCATTAAACTGCTATCATTACCATCACCCCTACTACCATCATCATTACTACTACTACTACCACCACCATCATTAAACTGATATCATTACCATCACCCCTACTACCATCATCATTACTACCACTACTACCACCACCATCATTAAACTGCTATCATTACCATCACCCCTACTACCATCATCATTACTACTACTACTACTACCACCATCATTAAACTGCTATCATTACCATCACCCCTACTACCATCATCATTACTACCACTACTACCACCACCATCATTAAACTGCTATCATTACCATCACCCCTACTACCATCATCATTACTACTACTACTACTACTACCACCATCATTAAACTGCTATCATTACCATCACCCCTACTACCATCATCATTGCTACTACTACTACCACCATCATTAAACTGCTATCATTACCATCACCCCTACTACCATCATCATTACTACTACTACCACCACCATCATTAAACTGCTATCATTACCATCACCCCTACTACCATCATCATTACTACTACTACTACTACTACCACCATCATTAAACTGCTATCATTACCATCACCCCTACTACCATCATAATTACTACTACTACTACCACCACCATCATTAAACTGCTATCATTACCATCACCCCTACTACCATCATCATTACTACTACTACTACCACCATCATTACTACTACTACTACCACCACCATCATTAAACTGCTATCATTACCATCACCCCTACTACCATCATCATTACCACTACCACCACCATCATTAAACTGCTATCATTACCATCACCCCTACTACCATCATCATTACTACTACTACTACCACCATCATCATTAAACTGCTATCATTACCATCACCCCTACTACCATCATCATTACTACTACTACTACCACCACCATCATTAAACTGATATCATTACCATCACCCCTACTACCATCATCATTACTACCACTACTACCACCACCATCATTAAACTGCTATCATTACCATCACCCCTACTACCATCATCATTACTACTACTACTACTACCACCATCATTAAACTGCTATCATTACCATCACCCCTACTACCATCATCATTACTACCACTACTACCACCACCATCATTAAACTGCTATCATTACCATCACCCCTACTACCATCATCTTTACTACTACTACTACTACTACCACCATCATTAAACTGCTATCATTACCATCACCCCTACTACCATCATCATTGCTACTACTACTACCACCATCATTAAACTGCTATCATTACCATCACCCCTACTACCATCATCATTACTACTACTACCACCACCATCATTAAACTGCTATCATTACCATCACCCCTACTACCATCATCATTACTACTACTACTACTACTACCACCATCATTAAACTGCTATCATTACCATCACCCCTACTACCATCATCATTACTACCACTACTACCACCACCATTATTAAACTGCTATCATTACCATCACCCCTACTACCATCATCATTACTACTACTACCACCACCATCATTAAACTGCTATCATTACCATCACCCCTACTACCATCATCATTACTACCACTACTACCACCACCATCATTAAACTACTATCATTACCATCGCCCCTACTACCATCATCATTACTACTACTACTACCACCACCATCATTAAACTGCCATCATTACCATCACCCCTACTACCATCATCATTACCACTACCACCACCATCATTAAACTGCTATCATTACCATCACCCCTACTACCATCATCATTACCACTACCACCACCATCATTAAACTGCTATCATTACCATCACCCATACTACCATCATCATTACCACTACCACCACCATCATTAAACTGCTATCATTACCATCACCCCTACCACCATCATCATTACTACTACTACTACCACCATCATCATTAAACTGCTATCATTACCATCACCCCTACTACCATCATCATTACTACTACTACTACCACCACCATCATTAAACTGATATCATTACCATCACCCCTACTACCATCATCATTACTACCACTACTACCACCACCATCATTAAACTGCTATCATTACCATCACCCCTACTACCATCATCATTACTACTACTACTACTACTACCACCATCATTAAACTGCTATCATTACCATCACCCCTACTACCATCATCATTACTACCACTACTACCACCACCATCATTAAACTGCTATCATTACCATCACCCCTACTACCATCATCATTACTACTACTACTACTACTACCACCATCATTAAACTGCTATCATTACCATCACCCCTACTACCATCATCATTGCTACTACTACTACCACCATCATTAAACTGCTATCATTACCATCACCCCTACTACCATCATCATTACTACTACTACCACCACCATCATTAAACTGCTATCATTACCATCACCCCTACTACCATCATCATTACTACTACTACTACTACTACCACCATCATTAAACTGCTATCATTACCATCACCCCTACTACCATCATAATTACTACTACTACTACCACCACCATCATTAAACTGCTATCATTACCATCACCCCTACTACCATCATCATTACTACTACTACTACCACCATCATTACTACTACTACTACCACCACCATCATTAAACTGCTATCATTACCATCACCCCTACTACCATCATCATTACCACTACCACCACCATCATTAAACTGCTATCATTACCATCACCCCTACTACCATCATCATTACTACTACTACTACTACTACTACCACCACCATCATTAAACTGCCATCATTACCATCACCCCTACTACCATCATCATTACTACTACTACCACCACCATCATTAAACTGCTATCATTACCATCACCCCTACTACCATCATCATTACTACTACTACTACCACCATCATCATTAAACTGCTATCATTACCATCACCCCTAGTACCATCATCATTACTACTACTACTACCACCACCATCATTAAACTGCCATCATTACCATCACCCCTACTACCATCATCTTTACTACTACTACTACCACCACCATCATTAAACTGCTATCATTACCATCACCCCTACTACCATCATCATTACTACTACTACTACCACCACCATCATTAAACTGCTATCATTACCATCACACCTACTACCATCATCATTACTACTACTACTACCACCACCATCATTAAACTGCTATCATTACCATCACCCCTACTACCATCATCATTACTACTACTACCACCACCATCATTAAACTGCTATCAATACCATCACCCCTACTACCATCATCATTACTACTACTACTACCAACACCATCATTAAACTGCTATCATTACCATCACCCCTACTACCATCATCATTACCACTACTACTACCACCACCATCATTAAACTGCTATCATTACCATCACCCCTACTACCATCATCATTACTACTACTACCACCAACATCATTAAACTGCTATCATTACCATCACCCCTACTACCATCATCATTACTACTACTACTACCATCACCATCATTAAACTGCTATCATTACCATCACCCCTACTACCATCATCATTACTACTACTACTACCACCACCATCATTAAACTGCTATCATTACCATCACCCCTACTACCATCATCATTACTACTACTACTACTACCACCACCATCATTAAACTGCTATCATTACCATCACCCCTACTACCATCATCATTACTACTACTACTACTACCACCACCATCATTAAACTGCTATCATTACCATCACCCCTACTACCATCATCATTACTACTACTACTACCACCACCATCATTAAACTGATATCATTACCATCACCCCTACTACCATCATCATTACTACTACTACTACCACCACCATCATTAAACTGCTATCATTACGATCACCCCTACTACCATCATCATTACTACTACTACTACCATCACCATCATTAAACTGCTATCATTACCATCACCCCTAGTACCATCATCATTACTACTACTACTACCACCACCATCATTAAACTGCCATCATTACCATCACCCCTACTACCATCATCTTTACTACTACTACTACCACCACCATCATTAAACTGCTATCATTACCATCACCCCTACTACCATCATCATTACTACTACTACTACCACCACCATCATTAAATTGCTATCATTACCATCACACCTACTACCATCATCATTACTACTACTACTACCACCACCATCATTAAACTGCTATCATTACCATCACCCCTACTACCATCATCATTACTACTACTACCACCACCATCATTAAACTGCTATCATTACCATCACCCCTACTACCATCATCATTACTACTACTACCACCACCACCATCATTAAACTGATACCATTACCATCACCCCTACTACCATCATCATTACTACTACTACTACCACCACCATCATTAAACTGCTATCATTACAATCACCCCTACTACCATCATCATTACTACTACTACCACCACCATCATTAAACTGATATCATTACCATCACCCCTACTACCATCATCATTACTACTACTACCACCACCACCATCATTAAACTGCTATCATTACCATTACCCCTACTACCATCATCATTACTACTACTACCACCACCATCATTAAACTGTTATCATTACCATCACCCCTACTACCATCATCATTACTACAACTACTACCACCATCATTAAACTGCTATCATTACCATCACCCCTACTACCATCATCATTACTACTACTACTACCACCACCATCATTAAACTGATATCATTACCATCACCCCTACTACCATCATCATTACTACTATTACTTCCACCACCATCATTAAACTGCTATCATTACCATCACCCCTACTACCATCATCATTACTACTACTACTACTACCACCATCATTAAACTGCTATCATTACCATCACCCCTACTACCATCATCATTACTACTACTACTACTACTACCACCATCATTAAACTGCTATCATTACCATCACCCCTACTACCATCATAATTACTACTACTACTACCACCACCATCATTAAACTGCTATCATTACCATCACCCCTACTACCATCATCATTACTACTACTACTACCACCATCATTACTACTACTACTACCACCACCATCATTAAACTGCTATCATTACCATCACCCCTACTACCATCATCATTACCACTACCACCACCATCATTAAACTGCTATCATTACCATCACCCCTACTACCATCATCATTACTACTACTACTACCACCACCATCATTAAACTGCCATCATTACCATCACCCCTACCACCATCATCATTACTACTACTACCACCACCATCATTAAACTGCTATCATTACCATCACCCCTACTACCATCATCATTACTACTACTACTACCACCATCATCATTAAACTGCTATCATTACCATCACCCCTAGTACCATCATCATTACTACTACTACTACCACCACCATCATTAAACTGCCATCATTACCATCACCCCTACTACCATCATCTTTACTACTACTACTACCACCACCATCATTAAACTGCTATCATTACCATCACCCCTACTACCATCATCATTACTACTACTACTACCACCACCATCATTAAACTGCTATCATTACCATCACACCTACTACCATCATCATTACTACTACTACTACCACCACCATCATTAAACTGCTATCATTACCATCACCCCTACTACCATCATCATTACTACTACTACCACCACCATCATTAAACTGCTATCAATACCATCACCCCTACTACCATCATCATTACTACTACTACTACCAACACCATCATTACACTGCTATCATTACCATCACCCCTACTACCATCATCATTACCACTACTACTACCACCACCATCATTAAACTGCTATCATTACCATCACCCCTACTACCATCATCATTACTACTACTACCACCACCATCATTAAACTGCTATCATTACCATCACCCCTACTACCATCATCATTACTACTACTACTACCATCACCATCATTAAACTGCTATCATTACCATCACCCCTACTACCATCATCATTACTACTACTACTACCACCACCATCATTAAACTGCTATCATTACCATCACCCCTACTACCATCATCATTACTACTACTACTACTACCACCACCATCATTAAACTGCTATCATTACCATCACCCCTACTACCATCATCATTACTACTACTACTACTACCACCACCATCATTAAACTGCTATCATTACCATCACCCCTACTACCATCATCATTACTACTACTACTACCACCACCATCATTAAACTGATATCATTACCATCACCCCTACTACCATCATCATTACTACTACTACTACCACCACCATCATTAAACTGCTATCATTACGATCACCCCTACTACCATCATCATTACTACTACTACTACCACCACCATCATTAAACTGCTATCATTACCATCACCCCTAGTACCATCATCATTACTACTACTACTACCACCACCATCATTAAACTGCCATCATTACCATCACCCCTACTACCATCATCTTTACTACTACTACTACCACCACCATCATTAAACTGCTATCATTACCATCACCCCTACTACCATCATCATTACTACTACTACTACCACCACCATCATTAAATTGCTATCATTACCATCACACCTACTACCATCATCATTACTACTACTATTACCACCACCATCATTAAACTGCTATCAGTACCATCACCCCTACTACCATCATCATTACTACTACTACCACCACCATCATTAAACTGCTATCAATACCCTCACCCCTACTACCATCATCATTACTACTACTACTACCACCACCATCATTAAACTGCTATCATTACCATCACCCCTACTACCATCATCATTACCACTACTACTACCACCACCATCATTAAACTGCTATCATTACCATCACCCTTACTACCATCATCATTACTACTACTACCACCACCATCATTAAACTGCTATCATTACCATCACCCCTACTACCATCATCATTACTACTACTACTACCATCACCATCATTAAACTGCTATCATTACCATCACCCCTACTACCATCATCATTACTACTACTACTACCACCACCATCATTAAACTGCTATCATTACCATCACCCCTACTACCATCATCATTACTACTACTACTACTACTACCACCACCATCATTAAACTGCTATCATTACCATCACCCATACTACCATCATCATTACTACTACTACTACTACCACCACCATCATTAAACTGCTATCATTACCATCACCCCTACTACCATCATCATTACTACTACTACTACCACCACCATCATTAAACTGATATCATTACCATCACCCCTACTACCATCATCATTACTACTACTACTACCACCACCATCATTAAACTGCTATCATTACGATCACCCCTACTACCATCATCATTACTACTACTACTACCACCACCATCATTAAACTGCTATCATTACCATCACCCCTACTACCATCATCATTACTACTACTACTACTACCACCACCATCATTAAACTGCTATCATTACCATCACCCCTGCTACCATCATCATTACTACTACTACTACCACCACCATCATTAAACTGATATCATTACCATCACCCCTACTACCATCATCATTACTACTACTACTACCACCACCATCATTAAACTGCTATCATTACGATCACCCCTACTACCATCATCATTACTACTACTACTACCACCACCATCATTAAACTGCTATCATTACCATCACCCCTACTACCATCATCATTACTACTACTACTACCACCACCATCATTAAACTGCTATCATTACCATCACCCCGACTACCATCATCATTACTACTACAACCACCATCACCATTAAACTGCTATCATTACCATCACCCCTACTACCATCATCTTTACTATTACTACTACCACCACCATCATTAAACTGCTATCATTACCATCACCCCTACTACCATCATCATTACTACTACTACTACCACCACCATCATTAAACTGATATCATTACCATCACCCCTACTACCATCATCATTACTACTACAACCACCATCACCATTAAACTGCTATCATTACCATCACCCCTACTACCATCATCATTACTACTACTACTACCACCACCATCATTAAACTACTATCATTACCATCACCCCTACTACCATCATCATTACTACTACTACTACCACCACCATCATTAAACTGCCATCATTACCATCACCCCTACTACCATCATCATTACCACTACCACCACCATCATTAAACTGCTATCATTACCATCACCCCTACTACCATCATCATTACCACTACCACCACCATCATTAAACTGCTATCATTACCATCACCCATACTACCATCATCATTACCACTACCACCACCATCATTAAACTGCTATCATTACCATCACCCCTACTACCATCATCATTACTACTACTACTACCACCACCATCATTAAACTGCCATCATTACCATCACCCCTACTACCATCATCATTACTACTACTACCACCACCATCATTAAACTGCTATCATTACCATCATCCCTACTACCATCATCATTACTACTACTACTACCACCATCATCATTAAACTGCTATCATTACCATCACCCCTAGTACCATCATCATTACTACTACTACTACCACCACCATCATTAAACTGCCATCATTACCATCACCCCTACTACCATCATCTTTACTACTACTACTACCACCACCATCATTAAACTGCTATCATTACCATCACCCCTACTACCATCATCATTACTACTACTACTACCACCACCATCATTAAACTGCTATCATTACCATCACACCTACTACCATCATCATTACTACTACTACTACCACCACCATCATTAAACTGCTATCATTACCATCACCCCTACTACCATCATCATTACTACTACTACCACCACCATCATTAAACTGCTATCAATACCATCACCCCTACTACCATCATCATTACTACTACTACTACCAACACCATCATTAAACTGCTATCATTACCATCACCCCTACTACCATCATCATTACCACTACTACTACCACCACCTTCATTAAACTGCTATCATTACCATCACCCCTACTACCATCATCATTACTACTACTACCACCACCATCATTAAACTGCTATCATTACCATCACCCCTACTACCATCATCATTACTACTACTACTACCATCACCATCATTAAACTGCTATCATTACCATCACCCTTACTACCATCATCATTACTACTACTACTACTACCACCACCATCATTAAACTGCTATCATTACCATCACCCCTACTACCATCATCATTACTACTACTACTACCACCACCATCATTAAACTGATATCATTACCATCACCCCTACTACCATCATCATTACTACTACTACTACCACCACCATCATTAAACTGCTATCATTACGATCACCCCTACTACCATCATCATTACTACTACTACTACCACCACCATCATTAAACTGCTATCATTACCATCACCCCTAGTACCATCATCATTACTACTACTACTACCACCACCATCATTAAACTGCTATCAGTACCATCACCCCTACTACCATCATCATTACTACTACTACCACCACCATCATTAAACTGCTATCAATACCCTCACCCCTACTACCATCATCATTACTACTACTACTACCACCACCATCATTAAACTGCTATCATTACCATCACCCCTACTACCATAATCATTACCACTACTACTACCACCACCATCATTAAACTGCTATCATTACCATCACCCCTACTACCATCATCATTACTACTACTACCACCACCATCATTAAACTGCTATCATTACCATCACCCCTACTACCATCATCATTACTACTACTACTACCATCACCATCATTAAACTGCTATCATTACCATCACCCCTACTACCATCATCATTACTACTACTACTACCACCACCATCATTAAACTGCTATCATTACCATCACCCCTACTACCATCATCATTACTACTACTACTACTACTACTACCACCACCATCATTAAACTGCTATCATTACCATCACCCATACTACCATCATCATTACTACTACTACTACTACCACCACCATCATTAAACTGCTATCATTACCATATCCCCTACTACCATCATCATTACTACTACTACTACCACCACCATCATTAAACTGATATCATTACCATCACCCCTACTACCATCATCATTACTACTACTACTACCACCACCATCATTAAACTGCTATCATTACGATCACCCCTACTACCATCATCATTACTACTACTACTACCACCACCATCATTAAACTGCTATCATTACCATCACCCCTACTACCATCATCATTACTACTACTACTACTACCACCACCATCATTAAACTGCTATCATTACCATCACCCCTACTACCATCATCATTACTACTACTACTACCACTACCATCATTAAACTGATATCATTACCATCACCCCTACTACCATCATCATTACTACTACTACTACCACCACCATCATTAAACTGCTATCATTACGATCACCCCTACTACCATCATCATTACTACTACTACTACCACCACCATCATTAAACTGCTATCATTACCATCACCCCTACTACCATCATCATTACTACTACTACTACCACCACCATCATTAAACTGCTATCATTACCATCACCCCGACTACCATCATCATTACTACTACAACCACCATCACCATTAAACTGCTATCATTACCATCACCCCTACTACCATCATCTTTACTATTACTACTACCACCACCATCATTAAACTGCTATCATTACCATCACCCCTACTACCATCATCATTACTACTACTACTACCACCACCATCATTAAACTGATATCATTACCATCACCCCTACTACCATCATCATTACTACTACAACCACCATCACCATTAAACTGCTATCATTACCATCACCCCTACTACCATCATCATTACTACTACTACTACTACCACCACCACCATTAAACTACTATCATTACCATCACCCCTACTACCATCATCATTACTACTACTACTACCACCACCACCATTAAACTACTATCATTACCATCACCCCTACTACCATCATCATTACTACTACTACTACCACCACCATCATTAAACTGCCATCATTACCATCACCCCTACTACCATCATCATTACCACTACCACCACCATCATTAAACTGCTATCATTACCATCACCCCTACTACCATCATCATTACCACTACCACCACCATCGTTAAACTGCTATCATTACCATCACCCATACTACCATCATCATTACCACTACCACCACCATCATTAAACTGCTATCATTACCATCACGCCTACCACCATCATCATTACTACTACTACTACCACCATCATCATTAAACTGCTATCATTACCATCACCCCTACTACCATCATCATTACTACTACTACTACCACCACCATCATTAAACTGATATCATTACCATCACCCCTACTACCATCATCATTACTACCACTACTACCACCACCATCATTAAACTGCTATCATTACCATCACCCCTACTACCATCATCATTACTACTACTACTACTACCACCATCATTAAACTGCTATCATTACCATCACCCCTACTACCATCATCATTACTACCACTACTACCACCACCATCATTAAACTGCTATCATTACCATCACCCCTACTACCATCATCATTACTACTACTACTACTACCACCACCATCATTAAACTGCTATCATTACCATCACCCCTACTACCATCATCATTACTACTACTACTACCACCATCATTAAACTGCTATCATTACCATCACCCCTACTACCATCATCATTACTACTACTACCACCACCATCATTAAACTGCTATCGTTACCATCACCCCTACTACCATCATCATTACTACTACTACCACCACCACCATCATTAAACTGATACCATTACCATCACCCCTACTACCATCATCATTACTACTACTACTACCACCACCATCATTAAACTGCTATCATTACCATCACCCCTACTACCATCATCATTACTACTACTACTACTACCACCATCATTAAACTGCTATCATTACCATCACCCCTACTACCATCATCATTACTACCACTACTACCACCACCATCATTAAACTGCTATCATTACCATCACCCCTACTACCATCATCATTACTACTACTACTACTACTACCACCATCATTAAACTGCTATCATTACCATCACCCCTACTACCATCATCATTACTACTACTACTACCACCATCATTAAACTGCTATCATTACCATCACCCCTACTACCATCATCATTACTACTACTACCACCACCATCATTAAACTGCTATCGTTACCATCACCCCTACTACCATCATCATTACTACTACTACCACCACCACCATCATTAAACTGATACCATTACCATCACCCCTACTACCATCATCATTACTACTACTACTACCACCACCATCATTAAACTGCTATCATTACCATCACCCCTACTACCATCATCATTACTACTACTACCACCACCATCATTAAACTGATATCATTACCATCACCCCTACTACCATCATCATTACTACTACTACCACCACCACCATCATTAAACTGCTATCATTGCCATCACCCCTACTACCATCATCATTACTACTACTACCACCACCATCATTAAACTGCTATCATTACCATCACCCCTACTACCATCATCATTACTACAACTACTACCACCATCATTAAACTGCTATCATTACCATCACCCCTACTACCATCATCTTTACTATTACTACTACCACCACCATCATTAAACTGCTATGATTACCATCACCCCTACTACCATCATCATTACTACTACTACTACCACCACCATCATTAAACTGATATCATTACCATCACCCCTACTACCATCATCATTACTACTACAACCACCATCACCATTAAACTGCTATCATTACCATCACCCCTACTACCATCATCATTACTACTACTACTACCACCACCACCATTAAACTACTATCATTACCATCACCCCTACTACCATCATCATTACTACTACTACTACCACCACCATCATTAAACTGCCATCATTACCATCACCCCTACTACCATCATCATTACCACTACCACCACCATCATTAAACTGCTATCATTACCATCACCCCTACTACCATCATCATTACCACTACCACCACCATCGTTAAACTGCTATCATTACCATCACCCATACTACCATCATCATTACCACTACCACCACCATCATTAAACTGCTATCATTACCATCACGCCTACCACCATCATCATTACTACTACTACTACCACCATCATCATTAAACTGCTATCATTACCATCACCCCTACTACCATCATCATTACTACTACTACTACCACCACCATCATTAAACTGCTATCATTACCATCACCCCGACTACCATCATCATTACTACTACAACCACCATCACCATTAAACTGCTATCATTACCATCACCCCTACTACCATCATCTTTACTATTACTACTACCACCACCATCATTAAACTGCTATCATTACCATCACCCCTACTACCATCATCATTACTACTACTACTACCACCACCATCATTAAACTGATATCATTACCATCACCCCTACTACCATCATCATTACTACTACAACCACCATCACCATTAAACTGCTATCATTACCATCACCCCTACTACCATCATCATTACTACTACTACTACCACCACCATCATTAAACTACTATCATTACCATCACCCCTACTACCATCATCATTACTACTACTACTACCACCACCATCATTAAACTGCCATCATTACCATCACCCCTACTACCATCATCATTACCACTACCACCACCATCATTAAACTGCTATCATTACCATCACCCCTACTACCATCATCATTACCACTACCACCACCATCATTAAACTGCTATCATTACCATCACCCATACTACCATCATCATTACCACTACCACCACCATCATTAAACTGCTATCATTACCATCACCCCTACTACCATCATCATTACTACTACTACTACCACCACCATCATTAAACTGCCATCATTACCATCACCCCTACTACCATCATCATTACTACTACTACCACCACCATCATTAAACTGCTATCATTACCATCATCCCTACTACCATCATCATTACTACTACTACTACCACCATCATCATTAAACTGCTATCATTACCATCACCCCTAGTACCATCATCATTACTACTACTACTACCACCACCATCATTAAACTGCCATCATTACCATCACCCCTACTACCATCATCTTTACTACTACTACTACCACCACCATCATTAAACTGCTATCATTACCATCACCCCTACTACCATCATCATTACTACTACTACTACCACCACCATCATTAAACTGCTATCATTACCATCACACCTACTACCATCATCATTACTACTACTACTACCACCACCATCATTAAACTGCTATCATTACCATCACCCCTACTACCATCATCATTACTACTACTACCACCACCATCATTAAACTGCTATCAATACCATCACCCCTACTACCATCATCATTACTACTACTACTACCAACACCATCATTAAACTGCTATCATTACCATCACCCCTACTACCATCATCATTACCACTACTACTACCACCACCTTCATTAAACTGCTATCATTACCATCACCCCTACTACCATCATCATTACTACTACTACCACCACCATCATTAAACTGCTATCATTACCATCACCCCTACTACCATCATCATTACTACTACTACTACCATCACCATCATTAAACTGCTATCATTACCATCACCCTTACTACCATCATCATTACTACTACTACTACTACCACCACCATCATTAAACTGCTATCATTACCATCACCCCTACTACCATCATCATTACTACTACTACTACCACCACCATCATTAAACTGATATCATTACCATCACCCCTACTACCATCATCATTACTACTACTACTACCACCACCATCATTAAACTGCTATCATTACGATCACCCCTACTACCATCATCATTACTACTACTACTACCACCACCATCATTAAACTGCTATCATTACCATCACCCCTAGTACCATCATCATTACTACTACTACTACCACCACCATCATTAAACTGCTATCAGTACCATCACCCCTACTACCATCATCATTACTACTACTACCACCACCATCATTAAACTGCTATCAATACCCTCACCCCTACTACCATCATCATTACTACTACTACTACCACCACCATCATTAAACTGCTATCATTACCATCACCCCTACTACCATAATCATTACCACTACTACTACCACCACCATCATTAAACTGCTATCATTACCATCACCCCTACTACCATCATCATTACTACTACTACCACCACCATCATTAAACTGCTATCATTACCATCACCCCTACTACCATCATCATTACTACTACTACTACCATCACCATCATTAAACTGCTATCATTACCATCACCCCTACTACCATCATCATTACTACTACTACTACCACCACCATCATTAAACTGCTATCATTACCATCACCCCTACTACCATCATCATTACTACTACTACTACTACTACTACCACCACCATCATTAAACTGCTATCATTACCATCACCCATACTACCATCATCATTACTACTACTACTACTACCACCACCATCATTAAACTGCTATCATTACCATATCCCCTACTACCATCATCATTACTACTACTACTACCACCACCATCATTAAACTGATATCATTACCATCACCCCTACTACCATCATCATTACTACTACTACTACCACCACCATCATTAAACTGCTATCATTACGATCACCCCTACTACCATCATCATTACTACTACTACTACCACCACCATCATTAAACTGCTATCATTACCATCACCCCTACTACCATCATCATTACTACTACTACTACTACCACCACCATCATTAAACTGCTATCATTACCATCACCCCTACTACCATCATCATTACTACTACTACTACCACCACCATCATTAAACTGATATCATTACCATCACCCCTACTACCATCATCATTACTACTACTACTACCACCACCATCATTAAACTGCTATCATTACGATCACCCCTACTACCATCATCATTACTACTACTACTACCACCACCATCATTAAACTGCTATCATTACCATCACCCCTACTACCATCATCATTACTACTACTACTACCACCACCATCATTAAACTGCTATCATTACCATCACCCCGACTACCATCATCATTACTACTACAACCACCATCACCATTAAACTGCTATCATTACCATCACCCCTACTACCATCATCTTTACTATTACTACTACCACCACCATCATTAAACTGCTATCATTACCATCACCCCTACTACCATCATCATTACTACTACTACTACCACCACCATCATTAAACTGATATCATTACCATCACCCCTACTACCATCATCATTACTACTACAACCACCATCACCATTAAACTGCTATCATTACCATCACCCCTACTACC
Source organism: Coregonus lavaretus (assembly GCF_964263955.1). Taxonomy (NCBI): domain Eukaryota; kingdom Metazoa; phylum Chordata; class Actinopteri; order Salmoniformes; family Salmonidae; genus Coregonus; species Coregonus lavaretus. Next base: position 92,642,322 of record NC_139988.1, on the reverse strand, counting down.
ATCATCATTACTACTACTACTACTACCACCACCACCATTAAACTACTATCATTACCATCACCCCTACTACCATCATCATTACTACTACTACTACCACCACCACCATTAAACTACTATCATTACCATCACCCCTACTACCATCATCATTACTACTACTACTACCACCACCATCATTAAACTGCCATCATTACCATCACCCCTACTACCATCATCATTACCACTACCACCACCATCATTAAACTGCTATCATTACCATCACCCCTACTACCATCATCATTACCACTACCACCACCATCGTTAAACTGCTATCATTACCATCACCCATACTACCATCATCATTACCACTACCACCACCATCATTAAACTGCTATCATTACCATCACGCCTACCACCATCATCATTACTACTACTACTACCACCATCATCATTAAACTGCTATCATTACCATCACCCCTACTACCATCATCATTACTACTACTACTACCACCACCATCATTAAACTGATATCATTACCATCACCCCTACTACCATCATCATTACTACCACTACTACCACCACCATCATTAAACTGCTATCATTACCATCACCCCTACTACCATCATCATTACTACTACTACTACTACCACCATCATTAAACTGCTATCATTACCATCACCCCTACTACCATCATCATTACTACCACTACTACCACCACCATCATTAAACTGCTATCATTACCATCACCCCTACTACCATCATCATTACTACTACTACTACTACCACCACCATCATTAAACTGCTATCATTACCATCACCCCTACTACCATCATCATTACTACTACTACTACCACCATCATTAAACTGCTATCATTACCATCACCCCTACTACCATCATCATTACTACTACTACCACCACCATCATTAAACTGCTATCGTTACCATCACCCCTACTACCATCATCATTACTACTACTACCACCACCACCATCATTAAACTGATACCATTACCATCACCCCTACTACCATCATCATTACTACTACTACTACCACCACCATCATTAAACTGCTATCATTACCATCACCCCTACTACCATCATCATTACTACAACTACTACTACCACCATCATTAAACTGCTATCATTACCATCACCCCTACTACCATCATCATTACTACCACTACTACCACCACCATCATTAAACTGCTATCATTACCATCACCCCTACTACCATCATCATTACTACTACTACTACTACTACCACCATCATTAAACTGCTATCATTACCATCACCCCTACTACCATCATCATTACTACTACTACTACCACCATCATTAAACTGCTATCATTACCATCACCCCTACTACCATCATCATTACTACTACTACCACCACCATCATTAAACTGCTATCGTTACCATCACCCCTACTACCATCATCATTACTACTACTACCACCACCACCATCATTAAACTGATACCATTACCATCACCCCTACTACCATCATCATTACTACTACTACTACCACCACCATCATTAAACTGCTATCATTACCATCACCCCTACTACCATCATCATTACTACTACTACCACCACCATCATTAAACTGATATCATTACCATCACCCCTACTACCATCATCATTACTACTACTACCACCACCACCATCATTAAACTGCTATCATTGCCATCACCCCTACTACCATCATCATTACTACTACTACCACCACCATCATTAAACTGCTATCATTACCATCACCCCTACTACCATCATCATTACTACAACTACTACCACCATCATTAAACTGCTATCATTACCATCACCCCTACTACCATCATCTTTACTATTACTACTACCACCACCATCATTAAACTGCTATGATTACCATCACCCCTACTACCATCATCATTACTACTACTACTACCACCACCATCATTAAACTGATATCATTACCATCACCCCTACTACCATCATCATTACTACTACAACCACCATCACCATTAAACTGCTATCATTACCATCACCCCTACTACCATCATCATTACTACTACTACTACCACCACCACCATTAAACTACTATCATTACCATCACCCCTACTACCATCATCATTACTACTACTACTACCACCACCATCATTAAACTGCCATCATTACCATCACCCCTACTACCATCATCATTACCACTACCACCACCATCATTAAACTGCTATCATTACCATCACCCCTACTACCATCATCATTACCACTACCACCACCATCGTTAAACTGCTATCATTACCATCACCCATACTACCATCATCATTACCACTACCACCACCATCATTAAACTGCTATCATTACCATCACGCCTACCACCATCATCATTACTACTACTACTACCACCATCATCATTAAACTGCTATCATTACCATCACCCCTACTACCATCATCATTACTACTACTACTACCACCACCATCATTAAACTGATATCATTACCATCACCCCTACTACCATCATCATTACTACCACTACTACCACCACCATCATTAAACTGCTATCATTACCATCACCCCTACTACCATCATCATTACTACTACTACTACTACCACCATCATTAAACTGCTATCATTACCATCACCCCTACTACCATCATCATTACTACCACTACTACCACCACCATCATTAAACTGCTATCATTACCATCACCCCTACTACCATCATCATTACTACTACTACTACTACTACCACCATCATTAAACTGCTATCATTACCATCACCCCTACTACCATCATCATTACTACTACTACCACCACCATCATTAAACTGCTATCATTACCATCACCCCTACTACCATCATCATTACTACTACTACCACCACCACCATCATTAAACTGCTATCATTACCATCACCCCTACTACCATCATCATTACTACTACTACCACCACCATCATTAAACTGCTATCATTACCATCACCCCTACTACCATCATCATTACTACAACTACTACCACCATCATTAAACTGCTATCATTACCATCACCCCTACTACCATCATCATTACTACCACTACTACCACCACCATCATTAAACTGCTATCATTACCATCACCCCTACTACCATCATCATTACTACTACTACCACCACCATCATTAAACTGCTATCATTACCATCACCCCTACTACCATCATCATTACTACCACTACTACCACCACCATCATTAAACTACTATCATTACCATCACCCCTACTACCATCATCATTACTACTACTACTACCACCACCATCATTAAACTGCCATCATTACCATCACCCCTACTACCATCATCATTACCACTACCACCACCATCATTAAACTGCTATCATTACCATCACCCCTACTACCATCATCATTACCACTACCACCACCATCATTAAACTGCTATCATTACCATCACCCCTACTACCATCATCATTACCACTACCACCACCATCATTAAACTGCTATCATTACCATCACCCCTACCACCATCATCATTACTACTACTACTACCACCACCATCATTAAACTGATATCATTACCATCACCCCTACTACCATCATCATTACTACTACTACTTCCACCACCATCATTAAACTGCTATCATTACCATCACCCCTACTACCATCATCATTACTACTACTACCACCACCATCATTAAACTGATATCATTACCATCACCCCTACTACCATCATCATTACTACTACTACCACGACCACCATCATTAAACTGCTATCATTACCATCACCCCTACTTCCATCATCATTACTACTACTACCACCACCATCATTAAACTGCTATCATTACCATCACCCCTACTACCATCATCATTACTACAACTACTACCACCATCATTAAACTGCTATCATTACCATCACCCCTACTACCATCATCATTACTACCACTACTACCACCACCATCATTAAACTGCTATCATTACCATCACCCCTACTACCATCATCATTACTACTACTACCACCACCATCATTAAACTGCTATCATTACCATCACCCCTACTACCATCATCATTACTACCACTACTACCACCACCATCATTAAACTACTATCATTACCATCACCCCTACTACCATCATCATTACTACTACTACTACCACCACCATCATTAAACTGCCATCATTACCATCACCCCTACTACCATCATCATTACCACTACCACCACCATCATTAAACTGCTATCATTACCATCACCCCTACTACCATCATCATTACCACTACCACCACCATCATTAAACTGCTATCATTACCATCACCCCTACTACCATCATCATTACCACTACCACCACCATCATTAAACTGCTATCATTACCATCACCCCTACCACCATCATCATTACTACTACTACTACCACCACCATCATTAAACTGATATCATTACCATCACCCCTACTACCATCATCATTACTACTACTACTACCACCACCATCATTAAACTGATATCATTACCATCACCCCTACTACCATCATCATTACTACCACTACTACCACCACCATCATTAAACTGCGATCATTACCATCACCCCTACTACCATCATCATTACTACTACTACTACTACCACCATCATTAAACTGCTATCATTACCATCACCCCTACTACCATCATCATTACTACCACTACTACCACCACCATCATTAAACTGCTATCATTACCATCACCCCTACTACCATCATCATTACTACTACTACTACTACTACCACCATCATTAAACTGCTATCATTACCATCACCCCTACTACCATCATCATTACTACTACTACCACCACCATCATTAAACTGCTATCATTACCATCACCCCTACTACCATCATCATTACTACTACTACCACCACCACCATCATTAAACTGATACCATTACCATCACCCCTACTACCATCATCATTACTACTACTACTACCACCACCATCATTAAACTGCTATCATTACCATCACCCCTACTACCATCATCATTACTACTACTACCACCACCATCTTTAAACTGATATCATTACCATCACCCCTACTACCATCATCATTACTACTACTACTACTACCACCATCATTAAACTGCTATCATTACCATCACCCCTACTACCATCATCATTACTACCACTACTACCACCACCATCATTAAACTGCTATCATTACCATCACCCCTACTACCATCATCATTACTACTACTACTACTACTACTACCACCATCATTAAACTGCTATCATTACCATCACCCCTACTACCATCATCATTACTACTACTACCACCACCATCATTAAACTGCTATCATTACCATCACCCCTACTACCATCATCATTACTACTACTACCACCACCACCATCATTAAACTGATACCATTACCATCACCCCTACTACCATCATCATTACTACTACTACTACCACCACCATCATTAAACTGCTATCATTACCATCACCCCTACTACCATCATCATTACTACTACTACCACCACCACCATCATTAAACTGATATCATTACCATCACCCCTACTACCATCATCATTACTACTACTACCACCACCACCATCATTAAACTGCTATCATTACCATCACCCCTACTACCATCATCATTACTACTACTACCACCACCATCATTAAACTGCTATCATTACCATCACCCCTACTACCATCATCATTACTACAACTACTACCACCATCATTAAACTGCTATCATTACCATCACCCCTACTACCATCATCATTACTACTACTACTACCACCACCATCATTAAACTGATATCATTACCATCACCCCTACTACCATCATCATTACTACTACTACTACCACCATCATTACTACTACTACTACCACCACCATCATTAAACTGCTATCATTACCAACACCCCTACTACCGTCATCATTACCACTACCACCACCATCATTAAACTGCTATCATTACCATCACCCCTACTACCATCATCATTACTACTACTACTACCACCACCATCATTAAACTGCCATCATTACCATCACCCCTACTACCATCATCATTACTACTACTACTACCACCACCATCATTAAACTGATATCATTACCATCACCCCTACTACCATCATCATTACTACTACTACTACCACCACCATCATTAAACTGATATCATTACCATCACCCCTACTACCATCATCATTACTACCACTACTACCACCACCATCATTAAACTGCGATCATTACCATCACCCCTACTACCATCATCATTACTACTACTACTACTACCACCATCATTAAACTGCTATCATTACCATCACCCCTACTACCATCATCATTACTACCACTACTACCACCACCATCATTAAACTGCTATCATTACCATCACCCCTACTACCATCATCATTACTACTACTACTACTACTACCACCATCATTAAACTGCTATCATTACCATCACCCCTACTACCATCATCATTACTACTACTACTACCACCATCATTAAACTGCTATCATTACCATCACCCCTACTACCATCATCATTACTACTACTACCACCACCACCATCATTAAACTGATACCATTACCATCACCCCTACTACCATCATCATTACTACTACTACTACCACCACCATCATTAAACTGCTATCATTACCATCACCCCTACTACCATCATCATTACTACTACTACCACCACCACTGTCACGGTTTCGGCCGAGGCTGCTCCTCTTCCTTGTTCGGGCAGGCTTCGGCGGTCGTCGTCTCCGGAGTACTAGCTGTCACCGTTCTATGTTTCATGTTCGTTTGGTTTTGTCTGTTCTTAACACCTGTCCCTTATTTGGGTCTTAATTGTTTTCCCTATTTAGTTGCTTGTGTTTGGGTCAGGTGTTATGCGTTATTGTTTTGTGTCAGCCTGTGTCAGCTGTATTAGTCTCTCGTGGTTGTATTTTTCGAGAGTTTGCACTGCGTGCGCTTCTTTCTTGTTTTCCGCACAGTGTTTCAGTGCGTAATTGTGCGCCACCCGGTTGGGGAGGCTATTTTGTCCTATTCTTGGATTTACTAAAGTGTTTAACGTCATCCTGGTTCCTGCGTTTGATTCCACACACACACCACTCTGACAGAATAACGCATCACATGGAATCAGCAGGAACGACCTCACCAACAGCTGCGATGGATGAACGTCTGCGGGGTCAGGAGGACCGCATCAACCAGGTCTGCCATGCGCTGGAAGGTGTTATGAATACCCTACACCGATGGGAGACCAGCGGGGTGCCCACGCCACCCCGAGCCGAACCAGCTCCATCGGCCAGCCCTCCTTCCTCGTCTCCGGAACCTAGTGGGATTCGGCTCTCGCTCCCGAGGGCATACGACGGCTCCACTGCCGGGTGTCAAGGGTTCCTGCTACAGGTGGAGCTCTACCTCGCCACCGTACACCCGGCGCCCTCGGGACACGAGAGCGTCTCAGCCCTCATCTCCTGTCTCACCGGCAAGGCGTTGGAGTGGGCCAACGCCGAGTGGAGGAGAATGGACGCCGCTACTACGAACTATGCGGAGTTCTCCCGCCGCTTCCGTGCTGTGTTCGACCATCCACCAGAGGGGAAGGCGGCGGGGGAGCGTCTATTCTACCTCCGACAGGGGATGAGGAGCGCCCAGGACTTTGCCTTGGAGTTTCGGACCCTAGCGGCCGATGCAGGGTGGAATGAGCGGGCCCATATCGACCACTTTCGCTGCAGCCTCCGGGAGGACGTCCAGCGAGAGTTGGCGTGCAGGGACACATCGTTGACTTTCGACCAGCTTGTCGACATGGCCATCCGGCTGGATACCCTGCTCGCCACCCGTGGGCGCCCCGGAGGGGGGGGTTCGCCCATTCCACTCTCCAGCACCTCCGAGCCAAGCCCTATGGAGCTCGGTGGTGCTGGCGCTAGGGAACGCAGGAGGAGGAGCCCGAGGGGACCCGGTCCTTGCACTAATTGTGGCCGTGGAGGGCACACCGCGGCTAGGTGCTGGGGTGGGTCCTCTGGTGAGGGAGAAGGCAGGTCACGCATTGGGGGGACCTCCCAGGTGAGTAGGCGCCCTGCTTACCCAGAGCTTTCTGTCGTGCACCTAACCTTGCCTGTTTGTTTCCCACAGGTTGCACCTCGTTCCCAGCATAAGGCGCAGCTGGGAATTTTATAGATCGCCAGTTCTGTATAGAGTTAGGGATTCCCCTCCTTCCAGTTGATAAGCCTTTTCCCGTTCATGCCCTAGATAGCCGTCCGTTAGGGTCTGGGTTGATTAGGGAGGTCACAGCGCCCCTTCAGATGATGGCGTAGGAGGGGCATGAGGAGATAATCCAGCTCTATCTGATTGACTCTCCTGCGTATCCGGTAGTGCTGGGTCTTCCCTGGTTGATGACTCATGACCCTATTATTAGGTGGCGAGAGAAAGCTCTTAAAGGGTGGTCTGCTCAATGTGAGGGGCGGTGTCTGGGTGTTTCCATAGGGGCGACCTCGGTGGAGAGTCCGAAGCTAATGCCAGCACTGCAGATTCCCCCCGAGTATGAGGACTTGGCACTGGTGTTCAGTAAGACTAGGGCAGCGCAGCTGCCGCCTCATAGACAGGGGGATTGTGCGATAGATCTCCAGTCAGGAGCAGCTCTCCCGCGGAGCCATGTGTATCCCTTGTCTCAAGAGGAGAGAAAGGCTATGGAGACGTACATTTCTGAGTCTCTTAGACAGGGATACATACGGGCCTCTACTTCACCCGCTTCCTCTAGTTTCTTTTTTGTGAAGAAAAAGGATGGAGGTCTGCGCCCGTGTATTGATTACCGCGGTCTCAATCAGATCACAGTGAAGTACAGCTATCCACTTCCTCTGATTGCGACTATGACGGAGTCACTACACGGTGCGCAGTTCTTTACAAAATTGGATCTTAGGAGCGCATATAACTTGGTGCGCATTCGAAAGGGCGATGAATGGAAGACAGCGTTTAGCACGACTTCCGGACACTACGAGTATCTAGTCATGCCATATGGGTTGATGAATGCTCCCTCAGTCTTCCAATCCTTCGTCGATGAGATTTTCCGGGACATGCAGGGACAGGGGGTAGTTGTGTACATCGACGACATTCTGGTGTATAGTCCTACCCGTGCTGAGCATGTAGCCCTGGTACGCCGAGTATTGAGGAGGCTGTTGGAGCATGACCTATATGTCAAGGCAGAGAAATGTATGTTTTTCCAGAGGTCGGTCTCCTTTCTGGGTTACCAGTTATCTGCGTCAGGGGTGAAGATGGAGGTAGACCGGGTGACAGCTGTGCGTAATTGGCAGACCCCAACCACTGTGAAGGAGGTGCAACGGTTCTTGGGTTTTGCGAATTATTACCGGAGGTTTATCCGGGGTTTTGGACAGGTGGCAGCTCCCATAACGTCTCTGTTAAAGGGGGGTCCGGTGCGCTTGCGGTGGTCAGCTGAGGCGGACAGGGCATTTGGGAGACTGAAGGACCTGTTTACCTCGGCGCCGGTGTTGGCGCATCCGGATCCCTCTTTACCGTTCCAAGTAGAGGTGGACGCGTCAGAGGCCGGGATAGGGGCCGTTCTTTCCCAGCGTTCTGGCACTCCACCTAAACTCCGTCCCTGTGCGTTCTACTCTAAGAAGCTCAGTCCGGCGGAACGGAATTACGACGTAGGAGACAGGGAGCTGTTAGCCGTGGTACAGGCCCTAAAGGTGTGGCGGCATTGGCTCGAGGGGGCTCAACACCCTTTCCTCATTCTAACTGACCATCGTAACCTGGAGTACATCCGGGCAGCTAGGAGACTGAATCCTCGCCAGGCTCGCTGGACTATGTTCCTAGCCCGGTTTGTGTTTAAGATCACATACATCCCTGGGTCCCAGAACGGGAAGGCAGATGCGCTGTCTCGGCGGTATGACGCAGAGGAGAGGTCAGTTGAGTCCACGCCCATACTACCGGAGTCTTGTCTGGTTGCTCCGGTGGTGTGGGAGGTTGATGGTGAGATCGAGCGGGCGTTACGCACCGACCCGAGTCCTCCACAGTGTCCTGTGGGTCGGACGTACGTTCCGCTCGAGGTACGCGATCGCCTCATTTGTTGGGCTCATACGTCCCCCTCCTCTGGCCATCCGGGTATCGGCCGGACAGTGCACTGCCTTAGCACGAAGTACTGGTGGCCAACGTTAGCTAGGGATGTGAGGATTTATGTCTCCTCCTGTTCGGTGTGTGCCCAGTGTAAGGCGCCCAGACATTTGCCCAGGGGTAAGTTACAACCCCTGCCTATTCCACAACGACCCTGGTCCCACCTCTCGGTGGATTTTGTTACCGACCTTCCCCCCTCACAGGGGAATACTACCATCCTGGTCGTTGTGGATCGGTTCTCTAAGGCCTGTCGTCTCCTTCCCATGCCGGGTCTACCCACTGCCCTACAGACCGCTGAGGCTCTGTTCACCCATGTCTTCCGGCATTACGGGGTACCCGAGGATATAGTGTCTGACCGAGGCCCCCAGTTCACCTCTAGAGTGTGGAGAGCATTTATGGAACGGTTGGGGGTTTCGGTAAGCCTTACCTCGGGGTACCACCCGGAGAGTAATGGGCAGGTTGAACGTGTCAACCAGGATGTGGGTAGGTTTCTGAGGTCATACTGTCAGGGCCGGTCGGAGGAGTGGGCGAGATATGTGCCCTGGGCCGAGATGGCACAGAACTCTCTTCGCCACTCCTCCACCCAACTAACCCCTTTTCAGTGTGTGTTAGGGTACCAGCCGGTTCTGGCACCATGGCATGAGAGCCAGATCGAGGCCCCCGCTGTGGATGAGTGGGTGCGGCGCTCGGAGGAGACGTGGGACGCTGCACACGTCCATCTGCAGCGTGCCATACGTCGACAGAAGACGAGCGCCGACCTACACCGCAGTGAGGGGCCAGTGTACGCACCTGGAGATCGAGTCTGGCTCTCAACCAGAAACCTGCCCCTCCGCCTGCCCTGCCGGAAGCTGGGTCGGCGGTTTGTGGGGCCATTTAAAGTCCTGAGGAGATTGAACGAGGTGAGTTATAGGTTAGAACTACCTGTTGATTACAAAAATATTAACCCCTCGTTCCATGTGTCTCTCCTCAGGCCGGTGGTAGCTGGTCCACTCCAGGACTTTGAGATTGAGGAGACTCCTCCGCCCCCGTTGGACATCGAGGGGGCTCCGGCGTACACCGTGAGGTCCATCCTGGACTCTAGACGCCGGATGGGGGGTCTTCAATATCTCGTGGAGTGGGAGGGGTACGGCCCGGAGGAGCGGTGCTGGGTGCCAAGGAGGGACGTATTAGACCAGTCCCTACTGACCGATTTCCATCGGGGTCATCCTGCGCGCCCTGCTCCGCGTCGTCCGGGTCGTCCCCGAGCTCCGGGTCGGCGCACGGCTGGAGCCGCGCGTCAAGGGGGGGGTACTGTCACGGTTTCGGCCGAGGCTGCTCCTCTTCCTTGTTCGGGCAGGCTTCGGCGGTCGTCGTCTCCGGAGTACTAGCTGTCACCGTTCTATGTTTCATGTTCGTTTGGTTTTGTCTGTTCTTAACACCTGTCCCTTATTTGGGTCTTAATTGTTTTCCCTATTTAGTTGCTTGTGTTTGGGTCAGGTGTTATGCGTTATTGTTTTGTGTCAGCCTGTGTCAGCTGTATTAGTCTCTCGTGGTTGTATTTTTCGAGAGTTTGCACTGCGTGCGCTTCTTTCTTGTTTTCCGCACAGTGTTTCAGTGCGTAATTGTGCGCCACCCGGTTGGGGAGGCTATTTTGTCCTATTCTTGGATTTACTAAAGTGTTTAACGTCATCCTGGTTCCTGCGTTTGATTCCACACACACACCACTCTGACAACCACCATCATTAAACTGCTATCATTACCATCACCCCTACTACCATCATCATTACTACTACTACCACCACCATCATTAAACTGCTATCATTACCATCACCCCTACTACCATCATCATTACTACAACTACTACCACCATCATTAAACTGCTATCATTACCATCACCCCTACTACCATCATCATTACTACCACTACTACCACCACCATCATTAAACTGCTATCATTACCATCACCCCTACTACCATCATCATTACTACTACTACCACCACCATCATTAAACTGCTATCATTACCATCACCCCTACTACCATCATCATTACTACCACTACTACCACCACCATCATTAAACTACTATCATTACCATCACCCCTACTACCATCATCATTACTACTACTACTACCACCACCATCATTAAACTGCCATCATTACCATCACCCCTACTACCATCATCATTACCACTACCACCACCATCATTAAACTGCTATCATTACCATCACCCCTACTACCATCATCATTACCACTACCACCACCATCATTAAACTGCTATCATTACCATCACCCCTACTACCATCATCATTACCACTACCACCACCATCATTAAACTGCTATCATTACCATCACCCCTACCACCATCATCATTACTACTACTACTACCACCACCATCATTAAACTGATATCATTACCATCACCCCTACTACCATCATCATTACTACTACTACTTCCACCACCATCATTAAACTGCTATCATTACCATCACCCCTACTACCATCATCATTACTACTACTACCACCACCATCATTAAACTGATATCATTACCATCACCCCTACTACCATCATCATTACTACCACTACTACCACCACCATCATTAAACTGCGATCATTACCATCACCCCTACTACCATCATCATTACTACTACTACTACTACCACCATCATTAAACTGCTATCATTACCATCACCCCTACTACCATCATCATTACTACCACTACTACCACCACCATCATTAAACTGCTATCATTACCATCACCCCTACTACCATCATCATTACTACTACTACTACTACTACCACCATCATTAAACTGCTATCATTACCATCACCCCTACTACCATCATCATTACTACTACTACCACCACCATCATTAAACTGCTATCATTACCATCACCCCTACTACCATCATCATTACTACTACTACCACCACCACCATCATTAAACTGATACCATTACCATCACCCCTACTACCATCATCATTACTACTACTACTACCACCACCATCATTAAACTGCTATCATTACCATCACCCCTACTACCATCATCATTACTACTACTACCACCACCATCATTAAACTGATATCATTACCATCACCCCTACTACCATCATCATTACTACTACTACTACTACCACCATCATTAAACTGCTATCATTACCATCACCCCTACTACCATCATCATTACTACCACTACTACCACCACCATCATTAAACTGCTATCATTACCATCACCCCTACTACCATCATCATTACTACTACTACTACTACTACCACCATCATTAAACTGCTATCATTACCATCACCCCTACTACCATCATCATTACTACTACTACCACCACCATCATTAAACTGCTATCATTACCATCACCCCTACTACCATCATCATTACTACTACTACCACCACCACCATCATTAAACTGATACCATTACCATCACCCCTACTACCATCATCATTACTACTACTACTACCACCACCATCATTAAACTGCTATCATTACCATCACCCCTACTACCATCATCATTACTACTACTACCACCACCATCATTAAACTGATATCATTACCATCACCCCTACTACCATCATCATTACTACTACTACCACCACCACCATCATTAAACTGCTATCATTACCATCACCCCTACTACCATCATCATTACTACTACTACCACCACCATCATTAAACTGCTATCATTACCATCACCCCTACTACCATCATCATTACTACTACTACTACCACCACCATCATTAAACTGCCATCATTACCATCACCCCTACTACCATCATCATTACTACTACTACTACCACCACCATCATTAAACTGATATCATTACCATCACCCCTACTACCATCATCATTACTACTACTACTACCACCACCATCATTAAACTGATATCATTACCATCACCCCTACTACCATCATCATTACTACCACTACTACCACCACCATCATTAAACTGCGATCATTACCATCACCCCTACTACCATCATCATTACTACTACTACTACTACCACCATCATTAAACTGCTATCATTACCATCACCCCTACTACCATCATCATTACTACCACTACTACCACCACCATCATTAAACTGCTATCATTACCATCACCCCTACTACCATCATCATTACTACTACTACTACTACTACCACCATCATTAAACTGCTATCATTACCATCACCCCTACTACCATCATCATTACTACTACTACTACCACCATCATTAAACTGCTATCATTACCATCACCCCTACTACCATCATCATTACTACTACTACCACCACCACCATCATTAAACTGATACCATTACCATCACCCCTACTACCATCATCATTACTACTACTACTACCACCACCATCATTAAACTGCTATCATTACCATCACCCCTACTACCATCATCATTACTACTACTACCACCACCACCATCATTAAACTGCTATCATTACCATCACCCCTACTACCATCATCATTACTACTACTACCACCACCATCATTAAACTGCTATCATTACCATCACCCCTACTACCATCATCATTACTACAACTACTACCACCATCATTAAACTGCTATCATTACCATCACCCCTACTACCATCATCATTACTACCACTACTACCACCACCATCATTAAACTGCTATCATTACCATCACCCCTACTACCATCATCATTACTACTACTACCACCACCATCATTAAACTGCTATCATTACCATCACCCCTACTACCATCATCATTACTACCACTACTACCACCACCATCATTAAACTACTATCATTACCATCACCCCTACTACCATCATCATTACTACTACTACTACCACCACCATCATTAAACTGCCATCATTACCATCACCCCTACTACCATCATCATTACCACTACCACCACCATCATTAAACTGCTATCATTACCATCACCCCTACTACCATCATCATTACCACTACCACCACCATCATTAAACTGCTATCATTACCATCACCCCTACTACCATCATCATTACCACTACCACCACCATCATTAAACTGCTATCATTACCATCACCCCTACCACCATCATCATTACTACTACTACTACCACCACCATCATTAAACTGATATCATTACCATCACCCCTACTACCATCATCATTACTACTACTACTTCCACCACCATCATTAAACTGCTATCATTACCATCACCCCTACTACCATCATCATTACTACTACTACCACCACCATCATTAAACTGATATCATTACCATCACCCCTACTACCATCATCATTACTACTACTACCACGACCACCATCATTAAACTGCTATCATTACCATCACCCCTACTTCCATCATCATTACTACTACTACCACCACCATCATTAAACTGCTATCATTACCATCACCCCTACTACCATCATCATTACTACAACTACTACCACCATCATTAAACTGCTATCATTACCATCACCCCTACTACCATCATCATTACTACCACTACTACCACCACCATCATTAAACTGCTATCATTACCATCACCCCTACTACCATCATCATTACTACTACTACCACCACCATTATTAAAATGCTATCATTACCATCACCCCTACTACCATCATCATTACTACCACTACTACCACCACCATCATTAAACTACTATCATTACCATCACCCCTACTACCATCATCATTACTACTACTACTACCACCACCATCATTAAACTGCCATCATTACCATCACCCCTACTACCATCATCATTACCACTACCACCACCATCATTAAACTGCTATCATTACCATCACCCCTACTACCATCATCATTACCACTACCACCACCATCATTAAACTGCTATCATTACCATCACCCCTACTACCATCATCATTACCACTACCACCACCATCATTAAACTGCTATCATTACCATCACCCCTACCACCATCATCATTACTACTACTACTACTACCACCACCATCATTAAACTGATATCATTACCATCACCCCTACTACCATCATCATTACTACTACTACTACCACCACCATCATTAAACTGATATCATTACCATCACCCCTACTACCATCATCATTACTACCACTACTACCACCACCATCATTAAACTGCGATCATTACCATCACCCCTACTACCATCATCATTACTACTACTACTACTACCACCATCATTAAACTGCTATCATTACCATCACCCCTACTACCATCATCATTACTACCACTACTACCACCACCATCATTAAACTGCTATCATTACCATCACCCCTACTACCATCATCATTACTACTACTACTACTACTACCACCATCATTAAACTGCTATCATTACCATCACCCCTACTACCATCATCATTACTACTACTACCACCACCATCATTAAACTGCTATCATTACCATCACCCCTACTACCATCATCATTACTACTACTACCACCACCACCATCATTAAACTGATACCATTACCATCACCCCTACTACCATCATCATTACTACTACTACTACCACCACCATCATTAAACTGCTATCATTACCATCACCCCTACTACCATCATCATTACTACTACTACCACCACCATCATTAAACTGATATCATTACCATCACCCCTACTACCATCATCATTACTACTACTACTACTACCACCATCATTAAACTGCTATCATTACCATCACCCCTACTACCATCATCATTACTACCACTACTACCACCACCATCATTAAACTGCTATCATTACCATCACCCCTACTACCATCATCATTACTACTACTACTACTACTACCACCATCATTAAACTGCTATCATTACCATCACCCCTACTACCATCATCATTACTACTACTACCACCACCATCATTAAACTGCTATCATTACCATCACCCCTACTACCATCATCATTACTACTACTACCACCACCACCATCATTAAACTGATACCATTACCATCACCCCTACTACCATCATCATTACTACTACTACTACCACCACCATCATTAAACTGCTATCATTACCATCACCCCTACTACCATCATCATTACTACTACTACCACCACCATCATTAAACTGATATCATTACCATCACTCCTACTACCATCATCATTACTACTACTACCACCACCACCATCATTAAACTGCTATCATTACCATCACCCCTACTACCATCATCATTACTACTACTACCACCACCATCATTAAACTGCTATCATTACCATCACCCCTACTACCATCATCATTACTACAACTACTACCACCATCATTAAACTGCTATCATTACCATCACCCCTACTACCATCATCATTACTACTACTACTACCACCACCATCATTAAACTGATATCATTACCATCACCCCTACTACCATCATCATTACTACTACTACTACCACCATCATTACTACTACTACTACCACCACCATCATTAAACTGCTATCATTACCAACACCCCTACTACCGTCATCATTACCACTACAACCACCATCATTAAACTGCTATCATTACCATCACCCCTACTACCATCATCATTACTACTACTACTACCACCACCATCATTAAACTGCCATCATTACCATCACCCCTACTACCATCATCATTACTACTACTACTACCACCACCATCATTAAACTGATATCATTACCATCACGCCTACTACCATCATCATTACTACTACTACTACCACCACCATCATTAAACTGATATCATTACCATCACCCCTACTACCATCATCATTACTACCACTACTACCACCACCATCATTAAACTGCGATCATTACCATCACCCCTACTACCATCATCATTACTACTACTACTACTACCACCATCATTAAACTGCTATCATTACCATCACCCCTACTACCATCATCATTACTACCACTACTACCACCACCATCATTAAACTGCTATCATTACCATCACCCCTACTACCATCATCATTACTACTACTACTACTACTACCACCATCATTAAACTGCTATCATTACCATCACCCCTACTACCATCATCATTACTACTACTACTACCACCATCATTAAACTGCTATCATTACCATCACCCCTACTACCATCATCATTACTACTACTACCACCACCACCATCATTAAACTGATACCATTACCATCACCCCTACTACCATCATCATTACTACTACTACTACCACCACCATCATTAAACTGCTATCATTACCATCACCCCTACTACAATCATCATTACTACTACTACCACCACCATCATTAAACTGATATCATTACCATCACCCCTACTACCATCATCATTACTACTACTACCACCACCACCATCATTAAACTGCTATCATTACCATCACCCCTACTACCATCATCATTACTACTACTACCACCACCATCATTAAACTGCTATCATTACCATCACCCCTACTACCATCATCATTACTACAACTACTACCACCATCATTAAACTGCTATCATTACCATCACCCCTACTACCATCATCATTACTACTACTACTACCACCACCATCATTAAACTGATATCATTACCATCACCCCTACTACCATCATCATTACTACTATTACTTCCACCACCATCATTAAACTGCTATCATTACCATCACCCCTACTACCATCATCATTACTACTACTACTACTACCACCATCATTAAACTGCTATCATTACCATCACCCCTACTACCATCATCATTACTACTACTACTACTACTACCACCATCATTAAACTGCTATCATTACCATCACCCCTACTACCATCATAATTACTACTACTACTACCACCACCATCATTAAACTGCTATCATTACCATCACCCCTACTACCATCATCATTACTACTACTACTACCACCATCATTACTACTACTACTACCACCACCATCATTAAACTGCTATCATTACCATCACCCCTACTACCATCATCATTACCACTACCACCACCATCATTAAACTGCTATCATTACCATCACCCCTACTACCATCATCATTACTACTACTACTACCACCACCATCATTAAACTGCCATCATTACCATCACCCCTACTACCATCATCATTACTACTACTACCACCACCATCATTAAACTGCTATCATTACCATCACCCCTACTACCATCATCATTACTACTACTACTACCACCATCATCATTAAACTGCTATCATTACCATCACCCCTAGTACCATCATCATTACTACTACTACTACCACCACCATCATTAAACTGCCATCATTACCATCACCCCTACTACCATCATCTTTACTACTACTACTACCACCACCATCATTAAACTGCTATCATTACCATCACCCCTACTACCATCATCATTACTACTACTACTACCACCACCATCATTAAACTGCTATCATTACCATCACACCTACTACCATCATCATTACTACTACTACTACCACCACCATCATTAAACTGCTATCATTACCATCACCCCTACTACCATCATCATTACTACTACTACCACCACCATCATTAAACTGCTATCAATACCATCACCCCTACTACCATCATCATTACTACTACTACTACCAACACCATCATTAAACTGCCATCATTACCATCACCCCTACTACCATCATCATTACTACTACTACCACCACCATCATTAAACTGCTATCATTACCATCACCCCTACTACCATCATCATTACTACTACTACTACCACCATCATCATTAAACTGCTATCATTACCATCACCCCTAGTACCATCATCATTACTACTACTACTACCACCACCATCATTAAACTGCCATCATTACCATCACCCCTACTACCATCATCTTTACTACTACTACTACCACCACCATCATTAAACTGCTATCATTACCATCACCCCTACTACCATCATCATTACTACTACTACTACCACCACCATCATTAAACTGCTATCATTACCATCACACCTACTACCATCATCATTACTACTACTACTACCACCACCATCATTAAACTGCTATCATTACCATCACCCCTACTACCATCATCATTACTACTACTACCACCACCATCATTAAACTGCTATCAATACCATCACCCCTACTACCATCATCATTACTACTACTACTACCAACACCATCATTAAACTGCTATCATTACCATCACCCCTACTACCATCATCATTACCACTACTACTACCACCACCATCATTAAACTGCTATCATTACCATCACCCCTACTACCATCATCATTACTACTACTACCACCACCATCATTAAACTGCTATCATTACCATCACCCCTACTACCATCATCATTACTACTACTACTACCATCACCATCATTAAACTGCTATCATTACCATCACCCCTACTACCATCATCATTACTACTACTACTACCACCACCATCATTAAACTGCTATCATTACCATCACCCCTACTACCATCATCATTACTACTACTACTACTACCACCACCATCATTAAACTGCTATCATTACCATCCCCCCTACTACCATCATCATTACTACTACTACTACTACCACCACCATCATTAAACTGCTATCATTACCATCACCCCTACTACCATCATCATTACTACTACTACTACCACCACCATCATTAAACTGATATCATTACCATCACCCCTACTACCATCATCATTACTACTACTACTACCACCACCATCATTAAACTGCTATCATTACGATCACCCCTACTACCATCATAATTACTACTACTACTACCACCACCATCATTAAACTGCTATCATACCATCACCCCTAGTACCATCATCATTACTACTACTACTACCACCACCATCATTAAACTGCCATCATTACCATCACCCCTACTACCATCATCTTTACTACTACTACTACCACCACCATCATTAAACTGCTATCATTACCATCACCCCTACTACCATCATCATTACTACTACTACTACCACCACCATCATTAAATTGCTATCATTACCATCACACCTACTACCATCATCATTACTACTACTACTACCACCACCATCATTAAACTGCTATCATTACCATCACCCCTACTACCATCATCATTACTACTACTACCACCACCATCATTAAACTGCTATCAATACCCTCACCCCTACTACCATCATCATTACTACTACTACTACCACCACCATCATTAAACTGCTATCATTACCATCACCCCTACAACCATCATCATTACCACTACTACTACCACCACCATCATTAAACTGCTATCATTACCATCACACATACTACCATCATCATTACTACTACTACCACCACCATCATTAAACTGCTATCATTACCATCACCCCTACTACCATCATCATTACTACTACTACTACCATCACCATCATTAAACTGCTATCATTACCATCACCCCTACTACCATCATCATTACTACTACTACTACCACCACCATCATTAAATTGCTATCATTACCATCACACCTACTACCATCATCATTACTACTACTACTACCACCACCATCATTAAACTGCTATCATTACCATCACCCCTACTACCATCATCATTACTACTACTACCACCACCATCATTAAACTGCTATCAATACCCTCACCCCTACTACCATCATCATTACTACTACTACTACCACCACCATCATTAAACTGCTATCATTACCATCACCCCTACAACCATCATCATTACCACTACTACTACCACCACCATCATTAAACTGCTGTCATTACCATCACCCCTACTACCATCATCATTACTACTACTACCACCACCATCATTAAACTGCTATCATTACCATCACCCCTACAACCATCATCATTACCACTACTACTACCACCACCATCATTAAACTGCTATCATTACCATCACCCCTACTACCATCATCATTACTACTACTACCACCACCATCATTAAACTGCTATCATTACCATCACCCCTACTACCATCATCATTACTACTACTACTACCATCACCATCATTAAACTGCTATCATTACCATCACCCCTACTACCATCATCATTACTACTACTACTACCACCACCATCATTAAACTGCTATCATTACCATCACCCCTACTACCATCATCATTACTACTACTACTACTACTACCACCACCATCATTAAACTGCTATCATTACCATCACCCCTACTACCATCATCATTACTACTACTACTACTACCACCACCATCATTAAACTGCTATCATTACCATCACCCCTACTACCATCATCATTACTACTACTACTACCACCACCATCATTAAACTGATATCATTACCATCACCCCTACTACCATCATCATTACTACTACTACTACCACCACCATCATTAAACTGCTATCATTACGATCACCCCTACTACCATCATCATTACTACTACTACTACCACCACCATCATTAAACTGCTATCATTACCATCACCCCTACTACCATCATCATTACTACTACTACTACTACCACCACCATCATTAAACTGCTATCATTACCATCACCCCTACTACCATCATCATTACTACTACTACTACTACCACCACCATCATTAAACTGCTATCATTACCATCACCCCTACTACCATCATCATTACTACTACTACTACCACCACCATCATTAAACTGATATCATTACCATCACCCCTACTACCATCATCATTACTACTACTACTACCACCACCATCATTAAACTGCTATCATTACCTTCACCCCGACTACCATCATCATTACTACTACAACCACCATCACCATTAAACTCCTATCATTACCATCACCCCTACTACCATCATCATTACTACTACTACTACCACCACCATCATTAAACTGATATCATTACCATCACCCCTACTACCATCATCATTACTACTACAACCACCATCACCATTAAACTGCTATCATTACCATCACCCCTACTACCATCATCATTACTACTACTACTACCACCACCATCATTAAACTACTATCATTACCATCACCCCTACTACCATCATCATTACTACTACTACTACCACCACCATCATTAAACTGCCATCATTACCATCACCCCTACTACCATCATCATTACCACTACCACCACCATCATTAAACTGCTATCATTACCATCACCCCTACTACCATCATCATTACCACTACCACCACCATCATTAAACTGCTATCATTACCATCACCCATACTAACATCATCATTACCACTACCACCACCATCATTAAACTGCTATCATTACCATCACCCCTACCACCATCATCATTACTACTACTACTACCACCATCATCATTAAACTGCTATCATTACCATCACCCCTACTACCATCATCATTACTACTACTACTACAACCACCATCATTAAACTGATATCATTACCATCACCCCTACTACTCCTCTGTAGCTCAGCTGGTAGAGCACGGCGCTTGTAACGCCAAGGTAGTGGGTTCGAACCCCGGGACCACCCATACACAAAAATGTATGCACGTATGACTGTAAGTCGCTTTGGATAAAAGCGTCTGCTAAATGACATATTATTATTATTATTATTACTACCATCATCATTACTACCACTACTACCACCACCATCATTAAACTGCTATCATTACCATCACCCCTACTACCATCATCATTACTACTACTACTACTACCACCATCATTAAACTGCTATCATTACCATCACCCCTACTACCATCATCATTACTACCACTACTACCACCACCATCATTAAACTGCTATCATTACCATCACCCCTACTACCATCATCATTACTACTACTACTACTACTACCACCATCATTAAACTGCTATCATTACCATCACCCCTACTACCATCATCATTACTACTACTACTACCACCATCATTAAACTGCTATCATTACCATCACCCCTACTACCATCATCATTACTACTACTACCACCACCATCATTAAACTGCTATCATTACCATCACCCCTACTACCATCATCATTACTACTACTACCACCACCACCATCATTAAACTGATACCATTACCATCACCCCTACTACCATCATCATTACTACTACTACTACCACCACCATCATTAAACTGCTATCATTACCATCACCCCTACTACCATCATCATTACTACTACTACCACCACCATCATTAAACTGATATCATTACCATCACCCCTACTACCATCATCATTTCTACTACTACCACCACCACCATCATTAAACTGCTATCATTACCATCACCCCTACTACCTTCATCATTACTACTACTACTTCCACCACCATCATTAAACTGCTATCATTACCCTCACCCCTACTACCATCATCATTACTACTACTACTACTACTACCACCATCATTAAACTGCTATCATTACCATCACCCCTACTACCATCATCATTACTACTACTACTACCACCACCATCATTAAACTGCTATCATTACCATCACCCCTACTACCATCATCATTACTACTACTACTACCACCATCATTACTACTACTACTACCACCACCATCATTAAACTGCTATCATTACCATAACCCCTACTACCATCATCATTACCACTACCACCACCATCATTAAACTGCTATCATTACCATCACCCCTACTACCATCATCATTACTACTACTTCCACCACCATCATTAAACTGCTATCATTACCATCACCCCTACTACCATCATCATTACTACTACTACTACCACCATCATCATTAAACTGCTATCATTACCATCACCCCTAGTACCATCATCATTACTACTACTACTACCACCACCATCATTAAACTGCCATCATTACCATCACCCCTACTACCATCATCTTTACTACTACTACTACCACCACCATCATTAAACTGCTATCATTACCATCACCCCTACTACCATCATCATTACTACTACTACTACCACCACCATCATTAAACTGCTATCATTACCATCACACCTACTACCATCATCATTACTACTACTACTACCACCACCATCATTAAACTGCTATCATTACCATCACCCCTACTACCATCATCATTACTACTACTACTACCACCACCATCATTAAACTGCTATCATTACCATCACACCTACTACCATCATCATTACTACTACTACTACCACCACCATCATTAAACTGCTATCATTACCATCACCCCTACTACCATCATCATTACTACTACTACCACCACCATCATTAAACTGCTATCAATACCATCACCCCTACTACCATCATCATTACTACTACTACTACCAACACCATCATTAAACTGCTATCATTACCATCACCCTTACTACCATCATCATTACCACTACTACTACCACCACCATCATTAAACTGCTATCATTACCCTCACCCCTACTACCATCATCATTACTACTACTACTACTACTACCACCATCATTAAACTGCTATCATTACCATCACCCCTACTACCATCATCATTACTACTACTACTACCACCACCATCATTAAACTGCTATCATTACCATCACCCCTACTACCATCATCATTACTACTACTACTACCACCATCATTACTACTACTACTACCACCACCATCATTAAACTGCTATCATTACCATAACCCCTACTACCATCATCATTACCACTACCACCACCATCATTAAACTGCTATCATTACCATCACCCCTACTACCATCATCATTACTACTACTACTACCACCACCATCATTAAACTGCCATCATTACCATCACCCCTACTACCATCATCATTACTACTACTTCCACCACCATCATTAAACTGCTATCATTACCATCACCCCTACTACCATCATCATTACTACTACTACTACCACCATCATCATTAAACTGCTATCATTACCATCACCCCTAGTACCATCATCATTACTACTACTACTACCACCACCATCATTAAACTGCCATCATTACCATCACCCCTACTACCATCATCTTTACTACTACTACTACCACCACCATCATTAAACTGCTATCATTACCATCACCCCTACTACCATCATCATTACTACTACTACTACCACCACCATCATTAAACTGCTATCATTACCATCACACCTACTACCATCATCATTACTACTACTACTACCACCACCATCATTAAACTGCTATCATTACCATCACCCCTACTACCATCATCATTACTACTACTACTACCACCACCATCATTAAACTGCTATCATTACCATCACACCTACTACCATCATCATTACTACTACTACTACCACCACCATCATTAAACTGCTATCATTACCATCACCCCTACTACCATCATCATTACTACTACTACCACCACCATCATTAAACTGCTATCAATACCATCACCCCTACTACCATCATCATTACTACTACTACTACCAACACCATCATTAAACTGCTATCATTACCATCACCCTTACTACCATCATCATTACCACTACTACTACCACCACCATCATTAAACTGCTATCATTACCATCACCCCTACTACCATCATCATTACTACTACTACCACCACCATCATTAAACTGCTATCATTACCATCACCCCTACTACCATCATCATTACTACTACTACTACCATCACCATCATTAAACTGCTATCATTACCATCACCCCTACTACCATCATCATTACTACTACTACTACCACCACCATCATTAAACTGCTATCATTACCATCACCCCTACTACCATCATCATTACTACTACTACTACTACCACCACCATCATTAAACTGCTATCATTACCATCACCCCTACTACCATCATCATTACTACTACTACTACTACCACCACCATCATTAAACTGCTATCATTACCATCACCCCTACTACCATCATCATTACTACTACTACTACTATCACCACCATCATTAAACTGCCATCATTACCATCACCCCTACTACCATCATCTTTACTACTACTACTACCACTACCATCATTAAACTGCTATCATTACCATCACCCCTACTACCATCATCATTACTACTACTACTACCACCACCATCATTAAATTGCTATCATTACCATCACACCTACTACCATCATCATTACTACTACTACTACCACCACCATCATTAAACTGCTATCATTACCATCACCCCTACTACCATCATCATTACTACTACTACCACCACCATCATTAAACTGCTATCAATACCCTCACCCCTACTACCATCATCATTACTACTACTACTACCACCACCATCATTAAACTGCTATCATTACCATCACCCCTACTACCATCATCATTACCACTACTACTACCACCACCATCATTAAACTGCTATCATTACCATCACCCCTACTACCATCATCATTACTACTACTACCACCACCATCATTAAACTGCTATCATTACCATCACCCCTACTACCATCATCATTACTACTACTACTACCATCACCATCATTAAACTGCTATCATTACCATCACCCCTACTACCATCATCATTACTACTACTACTACCACCACCATCATTAAACTGCTATCAATACCATCTCCCCTACTACCATCATCATTACTACTACTACTACCACCACCATCATTAAACTGATATCATTACCATCACCCCTACTACCATCATCATTACTACTACTACTACCACCACCATCATTAAACTGCTATCATTACGATCACCCCTACTACCATCATCATTACTACTACTACTACCACCACCATCATTAAACTGCTATCATTACCATCACCCCTACTACCATCATCATTACTACTACTACTACTACCACCACCATCATTAAACTGCTATCATTACCATCACCCCTACTACCATCATCATTACTACTACTACTACTACCAGCACCATCATTAAACTGCTATCATTACCATCACCCCTACTACCATCATCATTACTACTACTACTACCACCACCATCATTAAACTGATATCATTACCATCACACCTACTACCATCATCATTACTACTACTACTACCACCACCATCATTAAACTGCTATCATTACCATCACCCCGACTACCATATTCATTACTACTACAACCACCACCATCATTAAACTGCTATCATTACCATCACCCCTACTACCATCATCTTTACTATTACTACTACCACCACCATCATTAAACTGCTATCATTACCATCACCCCTACTACCATCATCATTACTACTACTACTACCACCACCATCATTAAACTGATATCATTACCATCACCCCTACTACCATCATCATTACTACTACAACCACCATCACCATTAAACTGCTATCATTACCATCACCCCTACTACCATCATCATTACTACTACTACCACCACCATCATTAAACTGCTATCATTACCATCACCCCTACTACCATCATCATTACTACTACTACTACCACCATCATCATTAAACTGCTATCATTACCATCACCCCTAGTACCATCATCATTACTACTACTACTACCACCACCATCATTAAACTGCCATCATTACCATCACCCCTACTACCATCATCTTTACTACTACTACTACCACCACCATCATTAAACTGCTATCATTACCATCACCCCTACTACCATCATCATTACTACTACTACTACCACCACCATCATTAAACTGCTATCATTACCATCACACCTACTACCATCATCATTACTACTACTACTACCACCACCATCATTAAACTGCTATCATTACCATCACCCCTACTACCATCATCATTACTACTACTACCACCACCATCATTAAACTGCTATCAATACCATCACCCCTACTACCATCATCATTACTACTACTACTACTACCAACACCATCATTAAACTGCTATCATTACCATCACCCTTACTACCATCATCATTACCACTACTACTACCACCACCATCATTAAACTGCTATCATTACCATCACCCCTACTACCATCATCATTACTACTACTACCACCACCATCATTAAACTGCTATCATTACCATCACCCCTACTACCATCATCATTACTACTACTACTACCATCACCATCATTAAACTGCTATCATTACCATCACCCCTACTACCATCATCATTACTACTACTACTACCACCACCATCATTAAACTGCTATCATTACCATCACCCCTACTACCATCATCATTACTACTACTACTACTACTACCACCACCATCATTAAACTGCTATCATTACCATCACCCCTACTACCATCATCATTACTACTACTACTACTACCACCACCATCATTAAACTGCTATCATTACCATCACCCCTACTACCATCATCATTACTACTACTACTACTACCACCACCATCATTAAACTGCCATCATTACCATCACCCCTACTACCATCATCTTTACTACTACTACTACCACCACCATCATTAAACTGCTATCATTACCATCACCCCTACTACCATCATCATTACTACTACTACTACCACCACCATCATTAAACTGCTATCATTACCATCACACCTACTACCATCATCATTACTACTACTACTACCACCACCATCATTAAACTGCTATCATTACCATCACCCCTACTACCATCATCATTACTACTACTACCACCACCATCATTAAACTGCTATCAATACCATCACCCCTACTACCATCATCATTACTACTACTACTACTACCAACACCATCATTAAACTGCTATCATTACCATCACCCTTACTACCATCATCATTACCACTACTACTACCACCACCATCATTAAACTGCTATCATTACCATCACCCCTACTACCATCATCATTACTACTACTACCACCACCATCATTAAACTGCTATCATTACCATCACCCCTACTACCATCATCATTACTACTACTACTACCATCACCATCATTAAACTGCTATCATTACCATCACCCCTACTACCATCATCATTACTACTACTACTACCACCACCATCATTAAACTGCTATCATTACCATCACCCCTACTACCATCATCATTACTACTACTACTACTACTACCACCACCATCATTAAACTGCTATCATTACCATCACCCCTACTACCATCATCATTACTACTACTACTACTACCACCACCATCATTAAACTGCTATCATTACCATCACCCCTACTACCATCATCATTACTACTACTACTACTACCACCACCATCATTAAACTGCCATCATTACCATCACCCCTACTACCATCATCTTTACTACTACTACTACCACCACCATCATTAAACTGCTATCATTACCATCACCCCTACTACCATCATCATTACTACTACTACTACCACCACCATCATTAAATTGCTATCATTACCATCACACCTACTACCATCATCATTACTACTACTACTACCACCACCATCATTAAACTGCTATCATTACCATCACCCCTACTACCATCATCATTACTACTACTACCACCACCATCATTAAACTGCTATCAATACCCTCACCCCTACTACCATCATCATTACTACTACTACTACCACCACCATCATTAAACTGCTATCATTACCATCACCCCTACTACCATCATCATTACCACTACTACTACCACCACCATCATTAAACTGCTATCATTACCATCACCCCTACTACCATCATCATTACTACTACTACCACCACCATCATTAAACTGCTATCATTACCATCACCCCTACTACCATCATCATTACTACTACTACTACCATCACCATCATTAAACTGCTATCATTACCATCACCCCTACTACCATCATCATTACTACTACTACTACCACCACCATCATTAAACTGCTATCATTACCATCTCCCCTACTACCATCATCATTACTACTACTACTACCACCACCATCATTAAACTGATATCATTACCATCACCCCTACTACCATCATCATTACTACTACTACTACCACCACCATCATTAAACTGCTATCATTACGATCACCCCTACTACCATCATCATTACTACTACTACTACCACCACCATCATTAAACTGCTATCATTACCATCACCCCTACTACCATCATCATTACTACTACTACTACTACCACCACCATCATTAAACTGCTATCATTACCATCACCCCTACCACCATCATCATTACTACTACTACTACTACCACCACCATCATTAAACTGCTATCATTACCATCACCCCTACTACCATCATCATTACTACTACTACTACCACCACCATCATTAAACTGATATCATTACCATCACACCTACTACCATCATCATTACTACTACTACTACCACCACCATCATTAAACTGCTATCATTACCATCACCCCGACTACCATCATCATTACTACTACAACCACCATCACCATTAAACTGCTATCATTACCATCACCCCTACTACCATCATCTTTACTATTACTACTACCACCACCATCATTAAACTGCTATCATTACCATCACCCCTACTACCATCATCATTACTACTACTACTACCACCACCATCATTAAACTGATATCATTACCATCACCCCTACTACCATCATCATTACTACTACAACCACCATCACCATTAAACTGCTATCATTACCATCACCCCTACTACCATCATCATTACTACTACTACTACCATCACCATCATTAAACTGCTATCATTACCATCACCCCTACTACCATCATCATTACTACTACTACTCCCACCACCATCATTAAACTGCCATCATTACCATCACCCCTACTACCATCATCATTACTACTACTACTACCACCACCATCATTAAACTGCTATCATTACCATGACCCCTACTACCATCATCATTACTACTACTACTACTACCACCACCATCATTAAACTGCTATCATTACCATGACCCCTACTACCATCATCATTACTACTACTACTACCACCACCATCATTAAACTGCTATCATTACCATCACCCCTACTACCATCATCATTACTACTACTACCACCACCACCATCATTAAACTGCTATCATTACCATCACCCCTACTACCATCATCATTACTACTACTACTACCACCACCATCATTAAACTGCCATCATTACCATCACCCCTACTACCATCATCATTACTACTACTACTACCACCACCATCATTAAACTGCTATCATTACCATGACCCCTACTACCATCATCATTACTACTACTACTACCACCACCATCATTAAACTGCTATCATTACCATGACCCCTACTACCATCATCATTACTACTACTACTACCACCACCATCATTAAACTGCTATCATTACCATCACCCCTACTACCATCATCATTACTACTACTACCACCACCATCATTAAACTGCTATCATTACCATCACCCCTACTACCATCATCATTACTACTACTACTACCACCACCATCATTAAACTGCTATCATTACCATCACCCCTACTACCATCATCATTACTACTACTACCACCACCATCATCATTAAACTGCTATCATTACCATCACCCCTACTACCATCATCATTACTACTACTACCACCACCATCATTATTAAACTGCTATCATTACCATCACCCCGACTACCATCATCATTACTACTACAACCACCATCACCATTAAACTGCTATCATTACCATCACCCCTACTACCATCATCTTTACTATTACTACTACCACCACCATCATTAAACTGCTATCATTACCATCACCCCTACTACCATCATCATTACTACTACTACTACCACCACCATCATTAAACTGCTATCATTACCATCACCCCTACTACCATCATCATTACTACTACTACTACCATCACCATCATTAAACTGCTATCATTACCATCACCCCTACTACCATCATCATTACTACTACTACTACCACCACCATCATTAAACTGCCATCATTACCATCACCCCTACTACCATCATCATTACTACTACTACTACCACCACCATCATTAAACTGCTATCATTACCATGACCCCTACTACCATCATCATTACTACTACTACTACTACCACCACCATCATTAAACTGCTATCATTACCATGACCCCTACTACCATCATCATTACTACTACTACTACCTCCACCATCATTAAACTGCTATCATTACCATCACCCCTACTACCATCATCATTACTACTACTACCACCACCACCATCATTAAACTGCTATCATTACCATCACCCCTACTACCATCATCATTACTACTACTACTACCACCACCATCATTAAACTGCCATCATTACCATCACCCCTACTACCATCATCATTACTACTACTACTACCACCACCATCATTAAACTGCTATCATTACCATGACCCCTACTACCATCATCATTACTACTACTACTACCACCACCATCATTAAACTGCTATCATTACCATGACCCCTACTACCATCATCATTACTACTACTACTACCACCACCATCATTAAACTGCTATCATTACCATCACCCCTACTACCATCATCATTACTACTACTACCACCACCATCATTAAACTGCTATCATTACCATCACCCCTACTACCATCATCATTACTACTACTACTACCACCACCATCATTAAACTGCTATCATTACCATCACCCCTACTACCATCATCATTACTACTACTACCACCACCATCATTAAACTGCTATCATTACCATCACCCCTACTACCATCATCATTACTACTACTACCACCACCATCATCATTAAACTGCTATCATTACCATCACCCCTACTACCATCATCATTACTACTACTACCACCACCATCATTATTAAACTGCTATCATTACCATCACCCCTACTACCATCATCATTACTACTACAACCACCATCACCATTAAACTGCTATCATTACCATCACCCCTACTACCCGTACCACTACTATTTAGAATAATAATCACAACAATAACAATATTAATAATAATAATAATAATAATAATAATAATATAATAATAACAATAATACTAATAATGAGTAAGTTACTGTTTACTATGCAGATGTTATTATTCAGTGTCCCTCAGCCTATGGCAGGCTAATACATATTTGGCAGCAAGAGGAGCCGTTGCTCCTTCGTCCATGAGTATTTTTTGTTTTTCCTCTGGGTTTAATAAATTAACATTTGGAATAAATGTTGTAATTTCTGTGAATAATGAATCTCTTGGTGAGGAATATTTCTCACAGCCAATTGGTGGTCACTCAGCCTGTACTTGGTAAGGATCTGTCTCTGCTTCGTATCTCTGACAGAGTAGAGATAATCAGCCAATTCATATTCTCTGTTTAGGGCCAGATAGCAAGTTAGTCGGCTTTGGGATTTTGTTTAATTTTTTCCCAATGTTGTAAATATGAGTACTTTGATTGGTTCATGAATTTGTTTATTTGAATGTTTTCTTTTGAAGCAGTGCTGGTTTCCACTTGGTTGGTTAGGTCCAACACCAGCTGTCTGGGAGGGCTCATTTCTGGGTTCAGCTCTTGGGTTTGAAGTGCTTTAAATTGAGACTTGAATTTGGACTTGAATTTAGGTGTAGCCAAAATTGTAATGATCCTTTCTGTATTTTCCTTACCACTGGAATGCGGCCCGATTCTGCCCTACATGCATTAGTTGATGTATTTTCTCTGGACTTAAGGAATTTTCCAACAGAATTCTGCATGTAGGGCTTCAGTTGGACGTTTGTCCCACATTTTAAAGTGCAGTTTATTGAGTGGCCCCCAAACCTCACTTCCGAAAAGAGCTATTGCTAGGATTACGCTGTCAAATATTTTGGTCCAAATTCAAATTGGGATGTTGATTTTGAATAATTTCATTTTTATTGCATACAAATGCTCTGGGGGCTTTTTCTTTGAGTGCATTCACTGCCATATAGAGCTGTACACTCTTATCTCCCTCACTAACTTTAAGCATCAGTTGTCAGAGCACCTTACCGATCACTGCACCTGTACACAGCCCATCTGAAATTAGCCCACCCAACTACCTCATCCCTATATTGTTATTTATTTTGCTCTTTTGCACCCCACTATCTCTATTTGCACATACTCTCTTGCACATCTAGCATTCCAGTGTTAATACTAATTGTAATTATTTTTGCACTATAGCCTATTTATTGCCTTACCTCCATAACTTACTACATTTGCACACACTGTATATATATTTTCTGTTGTATTTTTTGACTTTATGTTTTTTTACCCCCATGTGTAACTCTGTGTTGTTGTTTTAATCGCACTGCTTTGCTTTATCTTGGCCAGGTCGCAGTTGTAAATGAGAACTTGTTCTCAACTGGCTTACCTGGTTAAATAAAGGTGAAATAAAAAATAAATACAATAAAAAATATTAAAGTTTCCCAATGCAGATATGGTCAGACCAAGGTATGAGTAATTGTTTGTGTGTGCAATTATGGTGTTGTTCAAGTTACATTTATATATTTGTGACATCTGGGTTCTTTCTGGAAAATCATGATTTTCGTTTTTTTTTTTTTTTACTGCCAGGGCCCAATTATGGCAATATTGCTGTAGAATATTAAGGTTCTGTTGAAGACCTTCTTTGGTTGGTGATAGAAGAACCAAAACATCAGCTTATAGCAGGTATTTTACCTCTGTGTCAAATAGTGTGAGTCCTGGGCTGGAGAATGGTCCAACATGTCTGCTAATTCATTGATATAAATGTTGAAAAGATTTGGACTCAAACTGCAGCCATGTCTCAAACCTTGATGTTGCAAAAATAATTCTGTCCTTTGGTTTTTGATTTTTATTGCACACTTGTTTTCTGTGTACATACATTTTATTAAGTCAATCACCTTATCACCAAGATAGAGATAGAGAGAGAAATATACTTTCATTTCAAATAGAATCAAAAGCTTTTTTAAAGTCAATAAAGCAAGCAAAGATTTTGCCCTCTGTTATTTGGTGGACGTGTTTATTAATTAGTGTGTGTAAGGTGTATCTCTCTCTCTCTCTCTCTCTCTCTCTCTCTCTCTCTCTCTCTCTCTCTCTCTCTCTCTCTCTCTCCTCTCGCTCTCTCTCTGTCTCTCTCTCTCTCTATTTCTCTCTCTCTCTCTCTCTCTCTCTCTCTCTCTCTCTCTCTCTCTCTCTCTCTCTCTCTCTCTCTCTCTCTCTCTCTTTCTCCTTCTCTCACAAGTTCCACAATAATAGAGACATTTCAAATGTAATATATTATGTCTATATACAGTGTTGTAACGATGTGCAAATAGTTAAAGTACAAAAGGGAAAATAAATAAACATAATTATGGGTTGTATTTACAATGGTGTTTGTTCTTCACTGGTTGCCCTTTTCTTGTGTCTCTCTCTGTCTCTCTCTCTCTCTCTCTCTCTCTTTCTCTCTCTCTCTCTCTCTCTCTCTCTCTCTCTCTCTCTCTCTCTCTCTCTCTCTCTCTCTCTCTCTCTCTCTCTCTCTCTCTCTCTCTCACTCTCTCTCTGTCTCTCTACTGAATGATAATTTTGGAAAGAAAGATTCTCTTAGATCTGAGTATTTGTCACAGGTTAATAGGAAATGCAGCTCTGTCTCTACTCTCCCCAGGGGCAGAGTGAGCACAGCCTGTCCTCTCTGGGCAGCCAGGTTTGCCTCTCTCTCTCTCTCTCTCTTTCTCTTTCTTTCTTTCTTTCTTCTTCTTTCTTTCTTTTCTTTCTTTCTTTCTTTCTTTCTTTCTTTCTTTCTTTCTTTCTTTCTTTCTTTCTTTCTTTCTTTCTTTCTTTCTTTCTTTGCACACTCTCAATTAAATTCAATAAATGCTTTATTAGCATGAATCGTGGTTGTCACTGTTACCAACACAATGTATAAAAAATATTAGAAAATGAACAATATATATCAGCAACAATATTAATAAATATCAACAGAATGAAAATAAATCATACATTAAAAATGAAAAGACAAAAGAGAAAACGAACAAGCAACAATTTAGACATTAAATCTACAAAAATATATATATAAGGCAAGACGTGGTATATTACCTGTAAAAATATAAGCTAAGACGTGGTATATTACCTGTAAAAATATAAGGTAATGTTTATATTACCCCCTTTCAAACACCCCCTTCTTTATTTTGTTTATCTCTCTCTTTCTCTCTCTCTCTGAGGATTTAGAGACAGTGTTGTCATCTCAGCATGGAGTCATTTCATGAGAGGAGAGAGGAGCCATTTTCAAAGGAACACAGCCGCTGTCCTCCGCTTCGAATCCCATTCCATCCCTCCGTTTCCATGGAAACAGCCCTTCTTCAGTCAGGAGAGGATAGATGGAGGAGAAGGAGAGGAGGAGGAGGAGGAGGAGTGGAGGCCTGTGTTCTAGAATGCTGCTGATGGTTGTCATGGAGACTGACTGATTGAGTGAATGGGCTTCTGGTTAGCTTATATAAGTATTCATCATACGTGTTCTAGTGTCGCCACGGCGATGACGAGTGTCGAGTTCCACATTCCGATTCCGCCCGCCCACCACATAATTAACGTTCAAAGAGTTCCGTTGCTAAATGTTACCGTGGTGACAGACTTATAACAATGTCATCTGAAGTGCCAGGCAACAACACTCAGCAGCCTCATTGGGCCTCGACACACACACACGCACACATGCCGCCACAGTCAAGGTCAGGATAATTTCCTCGCCAATTAAACGCCGCCCGCCTCGCCTCCGAACAGCTGTCACCCGTCAACTCCAAGGTGACACATCACATCATCGACACACACACAAAATACACACAAACACACACACACACATACATACACACACACATACATACTGTATGCACACATGTTTTATCACAAGGAGAGAAAGCACCAATAACTAATAGTTAACTTCAAACAGAACCAAGGAGCGACAGAACCAATAACTAATAGATACCTTCAAACAGAACCAAGGAGCGACAGCACCAATAACTAATAGATACCTTCAAACAGAACCAAGGAACGACAGCACCAATAACTAATATATACCTTCAAACAGAACCAAGGAGCGACAGGACCAATAACTAATATATACCTTCAAACAGAACCAAGGAGCGACAGCACCAATAACTAATATATACCTTCAAACAGAACCAAGGAGCGACAGCACCAATAACTAATATATACCTTCAAACAGAACCAAGGAACGACAGCACCAATAATTAATATATACCTTCAAACAGAACCAAGGAGCGACAGAACCAATAACTAATATATACCTTCAAACAGAACCACACACATCAGATGGGATTGAGTGGCTGAGGAGAGGAGACAGCAGAGAGGATCTTCGTCTTATTGGAACTATTAATAATGCATTTGATGTATTTATTTACAGTTTTTTAATTTTTTTATGTTGATGACACAGAACTCTGTGGCATTTTACAAACAATACATTCCATTCTATTCCATTCCATTACAATTTATTCCATTCCATTACAATACATTACATGCATTACAATACATTACATTTGTTTTCAAAATGTAGTTGCCTTCTCAAAACATAAATACATTCATCTAAACTATATTATACGGTCAAAATTGCAAATAGATTCATCAAAAGAACACATCTGCCTTCAAAAAATGTAACGCAACCATATTTATCTTAAAATATTTATGGAGTTTCTTCCTGCTGTAAAGCAATGAGAAATTCCCTGCAGCAGCTTGATCCTCCATCCCATCCATCTTGCACCTGGCAGTGGAAGCAATCATTGAAGTGTCTAGATAGTGGTTCTTCTTCTATTAGAAGTGTTGTGGCGACACACATCAGAATTGCCCCTAAAGCCCAAAGAGGTTTGGTATTTGGTCCATGTGCCCTGGGAATGGACTGTTTCTCCTCAGGGAGGTACAAGTAAAAGACATGACTGGCTGGTCTTTAGGAGTAGCCAGAGACCATCAATAGAGGGCTACGCTACAAAGCAGGATTATTGAGTTAACCAGTTTACTTGTCTAAATATTCTGATATAACTTTGTATTTCTGTAGTATATAAGGAGAGAGGTTAGTACAGTGGTTACCAAACTTGGGGTCGGGGCCCCATGTGGGGTCTCCTGAGAAAATCTGTACTAATCTTATCAAACAAGTTAGATCAGGACTGCCCAATCCTGTTCCTGGAGAGCTACCTTCCTGTAGGTTTTTGCTCCAACCCTAATCTAGCACACCTGATTCTAATAATTAGCAGGTTGATAAGATGAATCAGGTTAGTAACACCTGAGGTTGGAGCGAAAACCTACAGGAGGGCAGCTCTCCAGGAACAGGGTTGGGCAACCCTGAGTTAGATGCTTCAATATGAAAACCTCCACAGGACCTATCTTCCCTATAGGCCTATATTAAAATACAACCACTGTATGTTTCTATGTGGAAATCTCCACAGGACCTATAAAACTCAAATCCTGGTTACGGCCCTGAGATAAGCTTCGAAATGGGTATGGTTGAATTGATTTAACAAACAAAAAGACATATCTAAGTTTAGCTTTTTTTAATTAACCATAAAATTAGTGGTTATTTCTGGTTGCTTATCAAATTTCGCTGGCTAACTCATTGATCCAGCTTTGTAGTATACCTCTCAAGTAGGGGCAGGTATAACTGGGCCCTGGTAATGGGTACTGGGCTGTAGAATAGAGATTCTTCTGGCCCCCCTGTCAGCCTCTCCCTGAGACAGAAGCCCCAGAAGGTGGTGGTGTTTGTGGATAATGAGGAGGGTCAGGTCTCCTATGACATGCTCTCACATCTACTGCTTGACTGGTCAGACCGTCACTGAGAAACTCTATCCATACTTCTTCCCTGGTTCTTATGATGGCTGGTCATCATTCCTGTCAAGCAATCAGACTAAGTGGCAACAATATAATTCTCATTTTCTGTTTTAATACTTTCCTAATGTTACGTAGAGAAACTATGTTTAAGTAGAGCTGTTCTGATGTTTGCTCAAGCAATGCAAAGAAAAGATCTGACCTGAATCTGGCGAGGTTGACAGAGCTATAGGAGAAGAGCCAATTAATTATACTGTATCTTTAAATGTAATTTTAAAAAATGTCTTGTACTTGTAACATGTGTTGCTGTCTGTGGGTTTTTGTCAATTTAGTTTTATCATTGAAACCTCAATACAAAGAAAAGAAAAACAAAGACGAAGTGAGGTGATATGAAAGGGTCCTTCATTCAAATATGTATTATATATTCAATATAGCAATATAAATGTTTGAACGTTTTAGATTTTTGTATCATTCCATGGATGTCAAAGATGTTACTCACCTCTGATGGTGCAGT
The DNA here is from genome assembly GCF_964263955.1 of Coregonus lavaretus. Lineage (NCBI taxonomy): Eukaryota > Metazoa > Chordata > Actinopteri > Salmoniformes > Salmonidae > Coregonus > Coregonus lavaretus. Next base: position 92,602,515 of record NC_139988.1, on the reverse strand, counting down.
AGCTCTGAGGGAATATTGTAAAGGGGTAATGACTACACTGTAAAGGGGTAATGACTACACTGTAAAGGGGTAATGACTACACTGTAAAGGGGTAATGACTACAACTGTAAGTAGCAGTAGTAGCAGTAGTAGCAGTAGTAGTAGTAGTAGTAGTAGTAGTAGCAGTAGTAGTAGTAGTAATAGTAGTAGTAGTAGTAGCAGTAGTAGCATTAGTAGCATTAGCAGTAGTAGTAATAGTAGCAGTAGTAGTAGTAGTAGTAGTAGTAGTAGTAGTAGTAGTAGTAGTAGTAGTAGTAGTAGCGGTAGTAGTAGTAGTAGTAGTAGTAGTAGTAGTAGTAGTAGTAGTAGTAGTAGTAGTAGTAGCAGCGGTAGTAGTAGTAGTAGTAGAAGTAGTAGTAGTAGTAGTAGTAGTAGTAGTATTAGTAGTAGTAGTAGTATTAGCAGTAGTAGTTGTAGTTGTAGTAGCAGTGGTAGCAGTGGTAGTAGCAGGATAAATAGTAGTAGTTGCAATAGTAGCAATAATAGTGATAGTAGTAGTAATAGCAGCAGCAGCAGTAGTAGAAGTATGAGCGGTAGTAGTAGCATTAGCAGTAGAAGTATTAGTAGTAGTAGTAGTAGTAGTAGTAGTAGTAGTAGTAGTAGTAGTAGTAGTAGTAGTAGTAGTAGCAGTAGTAGAAGTAGTAGTAGTAGTAGCGGTAGTAGTAGCATTAGCAGTAGAAGTATTAGCAGTGGTAGTAGTAGTAGTAGTAGTAGTAGTAGTAGTAGTAGTAGTAGTAGTAGTAGTAGTAGTAGTGGTAATAGTAGTAGTAGAAGCAGCAGCAGTAGTAGTAGCAGTACAATTAGTAGCAGCAGTAATAATAGTAGTAGTGGTAGTAGTAGTAGTAGTAGTAGTAGTAGTAGTAGTAGCAGTAGCAGTAGTAGCAGTAGTAGTAGTAGTAGTAGTAGCAGTAGCAATAGTAGTAGCAGTAGTAGTAGTAGTAGTAGTAGTAGTAGTAGTAGTAGTAGTAGTGGTAGTAGCAGTAGTAGTAGTAGTAGTAATACTAGTAGTAGTGGTAGTAGTAGTAGCAGTAGTAGTAGTAGTAGCAGTAGTAGTGGTAGTAGTAGTAGTAGTATCAGTAGTAGTGGTAGTAGTAGTAGTAGTGGTAGTAGTAGTAGTAGTAGCAGTAGTAATAATAGTAGTAGTAGCAGCAGTAGTAATAATAGTAGTAGTAGCAGTAGTAATAGTCACAATAGTGATAGATGGTTCTC
>NC_139988.1:92523767-92591267 GCF_964263955.1 Coregonus lavaretus | reverse complement strand
AGATGGGCGACACCTGGAGGGGGGTGGAGACAATCACAAAGACAGGTGAAACAGATCAGGGAGTGACAATGAACCTGTCACACACTGAATGCCTAGGTCCAATAGGTCCGCCTCTGTGCAAACATGTCTATGTTCAGGTATTAATGTTTCAAGAAAGGAGTGTATGTATTTGGCCTGGCCAAGCGGTTTTATGCGCTTACTGAATGGAAGCTGATAAATATGAGTGTTTTACTCCGCTGGTGTTGGCTGGTCTCTGGAAGAAATTAGGTGTCCTCACTGTCCGAGACAGAGTCAAGACTGAGTACAAATGTATCAGACACCTGTGAAAAGACGGTCTCGAGACAGGTCTACAACACTTTTCAAACCACCTGATTTAGTTCCTCTCAAGTGGTTTTTAGACTGTTATTCTGCATATATTTCTGCATGCTAGCTACTCTGTTGACAGTTTGACAAGAACATGTGGTAGCTAACTAGCTTGTTAATTGTTTACAAACAAACGAGTGAATATTCTAGAAGGCTAACCAGCTACCTAGCTAGTTAGTTGACTTCTGAGGCTAGACAAAAAAGACCTCGTTTTGAAAGTTGGATCATCTTATCCTTTGAGGCTTTAAAAACCCCATAGTCTATCGACACACCGGTGCGTCAATAAAAGTAACCTAATATAAAAATCCTCATCAAAATCCATCAGTTTACGCTGTAAATGTTTTGCATGGGCTGCTTCTCAAGTAGACCTTGCTACACTGCTGTAGAGTCCAAACGGTTTGGCCTACAAACTAATAATATGCCTAAAGAGGTCCTAAAATTCATAATCAAATAGCTAAATTATCCATGGTATGACCATCTTAAAACAATTCTATATGTCACCATTTGGCTACAATATTGTGGCCAATACATGTGAAAGTTTTATGTAAAGATCAGTTTGGATTCATTATTTCATGTTATTGGCAACCACTGTCATTTCTTAATTGCTTGTAAACCAGCTGAAGTAATTTGGATAGGTTGTCACAAAAGTGGAAAAATCTACTTGGCGTAAGATAAAAAAATTAGCTGTATTCACAATAAATATTGGTTTGTATTTGTTATTCATTAGGATTTACCAAAGGGAGGAATTAAGTTGAGTGCTGAAAGAAAAAGGTTTCACCAACTGGAAATGTAGGTTCGGTAATAATCAAACGAAACAGTTGGCATTTAATCCAATGTTGGTTTCCCTTGAAAAAACCTAAATAATGTATTTGTAACCAGTTTAAGTAATTTTTTTGGGTTGATCCAAATACTATATTTTACAGTGTCTTACAGCCTCAACATGCCAACATTCTCCTTCTTCTTCTTCTTCTTCTTCTTCTTCTTCTTCTTCTTCTTCTTCTTCTTCTTCTTCTTCTTCTTCTTCTTCTTCTTCTTCTTGGTCAGTTAATTCTCTTAGAACAGTGGTGCCTCCACTCCTTCCTGTGTCAGGCCTGCCAAGCCTCCCCACACACAGCAGTTAAACTGCCACTGACTTTACGGAAAGAACTGACGAAAGACCCTGTGTTTGTTTCTGTTGAAACGTTGTTGTTATAAGCACCAGGATGTTCGTTTTTTTTTATAGAATGGGCAGGAATCTTGGCACCAGTTCAGAATAGGACCATGCAGAAGATTGAAAGATCAGTCGACAGAAGTTGGGCATTTTTGTTCTTGAGGCTTCTCAAAAGTTTTGTATGGAATTGAGTTCTCACTGTTCTGTCCCAGTTGGGATAGACTCAGATCTATCTAGTTGTGTTATGTATAGCTTGCTGCATGGTGCTCTTGACGGGTTAATTAACTGCCCTCTACGCCCTATCAGACTATGAAACATCCTTTGACTTCCTCCTGTGTGCACAGCATTATGCAGCATGAGAGAGGCCAGGGCTTGCTGCTATGACTCAGTCCAGAGGTATGTTACCATGTGTAGCAACAAGACCTCTCTGACTCAGGTCCAGAGGTATGTTCTCCTGTGTAGCAACAAGACCTCTCTGCTGGGCCAGCACCAATTCACGGGGAGGCCCTTCCTCTAATCCACGGGGAGGCCCTTCCTCTAATCTACAGGGAGGCCCTGTCTCTAATCTACAGGGAGGCCATGTCTCTAATCTACAGGGAGGCCCTTCCTCTAATCTACAGGGAGGCCCTGTCTCGAATCTACAGGGAGGCCCTTCCTCTAATCTACAGGGAGGCCCTGTCTCTAATCTACAGGGAGGCCCTTCCTCTAATCTACAGGGAGGCCATTCCTCTAATCTACAGGGAGGCCCTTCCTCTAATCCACGTGGAGGCCCTGTCTCTAATCTACAGGGAGGCCCTTCCTCTAATCTACAGGGAGGCCCTTCCTCTAATCTACAGGGAGGCCCTTCCTCTAATCCACGTGGAGGCCCTGTCTCTAATCTACAGGGAGGCCCTTCCTCTAATCTACAGGGAGGCCCTTCCTCTAATCTACAGGGAGGCCCTTCCTCTAATCTACAGGGAGGCCCTTCCTCTAATGTACAGGGAGGCCCTTCCTCTAATCTACAGGGAGGCCCTGTCTCTAATCTACAGGGAGGCCCTGTCTCTAATCTACAGGGAGGCCCTGTCTCTAATCTACAGGGAGGCCCTGTCTCTAATCTACAGGGAGGCCCTTCCTCTAATCTACAGGGAGGCCCTGTCTCTAATCTACAGGGAGGCCCTTCCTCTAATCTACAGGGAGGCCCTGTCTCTAATCTACAGGGAGGCCCTGTCTCTAATCTACAGGGAGGCCCTGTCTCTAATCTACAGGGAGGCCCTTCCTCTAATCTACAGGGAGGCCCTGTCTCTAATTTACAGGGAGGCCCTTCCTCTAATCTACAGGGAGGCCCTGTCTTTAATCTACAGGGAGGCCCTGTCTCTAATCTACAGGGAGGCCCTTCCTCTAATCTACAGTGAGGCCCTTCCTCTAATCTACAGGGAGGCCCTTCCTCTAATCTACAGGGAGGCCCTTCCTCTAATCTACAGGGAGGCCCTGTCTCTAATCTACAGGGAGGCCCTTCCTCTAATCTACAGGGAGGCCCTGTCTCTAATCTACAGGGAGGCCCTTCCTCTAATCTACAGGGAGGCCCTGTCTCTAATCTACAGGGAGGCCCTTCCTCTAATCTACAGGGAGGCCCTTCCTCTAATCTACAGGGAGGCCCTTCCTCTAATCTACAGGGAGAACCTTCCTCTAATCTACAGGGAGGCCCTGTCTCTAATCTACAGGGAGGCCCTTCCTCTAATCTACAGGGAGGCCCTTCCTCTAATCTACAGGGAGGCCCTGTCTCTAATCTACAGGGAGGCCCTTCCTCTAATCTACAGGGAGGCCCTGTCTCTAATCTACAGGGAGGCCCAGTCTCTAATCTACAGGGAGGCCCTTCCTCTAATCTACAGGGAGGCCCTGTCTCTAATCTACAGGGAGGCCCTTCCTCTTATCTACAGGGAGGCCCTGTCTCTAATCTAAAGGGAGGCCCTGTCTCTAATCTACAGGGAGGCCCTTCCTCTAATCTACAGGGAGGCCCTTCCTCTAATCTACAGGGAGGCCCTTCCTCTAATCTACAGGGAGGCCCTTCCTTTAATCTACAGGGAGGCCCTTCCTCTAATCTACAGGGAGGCCCTGTCTCTAATCTACAGGGAGGCCCTTCCTCTAATCTACAGGGAGGCCCTTCCTCTAAACTACAGGGAGGCCCTTCCTCTAATCTACAGGGAGGCCCTGTCTCTAATCTACAGGGAGGCCCTTCCTCTAATCTACAGGGAGGCCCTTCCTCTAATCTACAGGGAGGCCCTTCCTCTAATCTACAGGGAGGCCCTTCCTCTAATCTACAGGGAGGCCCTGTCTCTAATCTACAGGGAGGCCCTGTCTCTAATCTACAGGGAGGCCCTTCCTCTAATCTACAGGGAGGCCCTGTCTCTAATCTACAGGGAGGCCCTGTCTCTAATCTACAGGGAGGCCCTTCCTCTAATCTACAGGGAGGCCCTGTCTCTCTGCCGCGTTCTGTTTCTTCTTGATTCTCTCAGTCAGGAGCTTCAGGACACTGACAAACTGCAAAATGATAAACTGATTAAATGATAAAATTATTAAATGATTAAATGATAAAATGATAAAATTATAAACTGATTAAATGATAAACTGATTAAATGATAAACTGATTAAATGATAAACTGATAAAATGATAAACTGATTAAATGATAAAATGATAAAATGATAAAATGATAAACTGATTAAATGATAAAATGATAAACTGATTAAATGATAAACTGATTAAATGATAAACTGATTAAATGATAAAATTATAAACTGATTAAATGATAAACTGATTAAATGATAAACTGATTAAATGATAAACTGATTAAATGATAAACTGATTAAATGATAAAATGATAAAATGATAAACTGATTAAATGATAAAATGATAAACTGATTAAATGATAAACTGATTAAATGATAAACTGATTAAATGATAAACTGATTAAATGATAAAATGATAAAATGATAAAATGATAAAATGATTAAATGATAAACTGATTAAATGATAAACTGATTAAATGATAAACTGATAAAATGATAAACTGATAAAATGATAAACTGATTAAATGATAAAATGATAAAATGATAAAATGATTAAATGATAAACTGATTAAATGATAAACTGATTAAATGATAAACTGATTAAATGATAAACTGATTAAATGATAAAATGATTAAATTATAAACTGATTAAATGATAAACTGATTAAATGATAAACTGATAAAATGATAAACTGATAAAATGATAAACTGATTAAATGATAAAATGATAAAATGATAAAATGATAAACTGATTAAATGATAAACTGATTAAATGATATACTGATTAAATGATAAAATGATAAACTGATTAAATGATAAACTGATTAAATGATAAACTGATTAAATGATAAACTGATAAAATGATAAACTGATTAAATGATTAAATGATTAAATGATAAAATGATAAACTGATTAAATGATAAACTGATTAAATGATAAACTGATTAAATGATAAAATGATAAACTGATTAAATGATAAACTGATTAAATGATAAACTGATTAAATGATAAAATGATAAACTGATTAAATGATAAACTGATTTAATTATAAACTGATTAAATGATAAACTGATAAAATGATAAACTGATTAAATGATAAAATGATAAAATGATAAAATGATTAAATGATAAACTGATTAAATGATAAAATGATAAACTGATTAAATGATAAACTGATTAAATGATAAACTGATTAAATGATAAACTGATTAAATGATAAAATGATAAACTGATTAAATGATAAACTGATTAAATGATAAACTGATTAAATGATAAACTGATTAAATGATAAACTGATTAAATGATATACTGATTAAATGATAAAATGATTAAATGATTAAATGATTAAATGATAAACTGATTAAATGATAAACTGATTAAATGATAAACTGATTAAATGATAAACTGATTAAATGATTAAATGATTAAATGATTAAATGATAAACTGATTAAATGATAAACTGATTAAATGATAAACTGATTAAATGATAAACTGATTAAATGATAAAATGATAAACTGATTAAATGATAAACTGATTAAATGATAAACTGATTAAATGATATACTGATTAAATGATAAAATGATAAAATGATTAAATGATAAACTGATTAAATGATAAACTGATTAAATGATAAACTGATTAAATTATTAAATGATTAAATGATAAAATGATAAACTGATTAAATGATAAACTGATTAAATGATATACTGATTAAATGATAAAATGATAAACTGATTAAATGATAAACTGATTAAATGATAAACTGATTAAATGATAAACTGATTAAATGATATACTGATTAAATGATAAAATGATAAAATGATTAAATGATAAACTGATTAAATGATAAACTGATTAAATGATAAACTGATTAAATTATTAGATGATTAAATGATAAAATGATAAACTGATTAAATGATAAACTGATTAAATGATATACTGATTAAATGATAAAATGATAAACTGATTAAATGATAAACTGATTAAATGATAAACTGATTAAATGATAAAATGATAAACTGATTAAATGATAAACTGATTAAATGATAAACTGATTAAATGATAAACTGATTAAATGATAAACGGATTAAATGATAAACTGATGTTTTGTCTGCAGCTTTCTTGTTGAGCTCCACTGAGTGTTTGACCTCATTAACCTTCTCTACTCTCCTGGATCATTAACCTTCTCTAATCTCCCCTGGACCATTAACCTTATCTGGTCTCTCCTGGACCTCATTCTCCCAGGGTTGTTCTCATGTCATTCTCCCAGGGTTGTTCTCATGTCATTCTCCCAGGGTTGTTCTCATGTCATTCTCCCAGGGTTGTTCTCGTGTCATTCTCCCAGGGTTGTTCTCATGTCATTCTCCCAGGGTTGTTCTCATGTCATTCTCCCAGGGTTGTTGTCATGTCATTCTCCCAGGGTTGTTCTCATGTCATTCTCCCAGGGTTGTTCTCATGTCATTCTCCCAGGGTTGTTGTCATGTCATTCTCCCAGGGTTGTTGTCATGTCATTCTCCCAGGGTTGTTCTCATGTCATTCTCCCAGGGTTGTTCTCATGTCATTCTCCCAGGGTTGTTCTCATGTCATTCTCCCAGGGTTGTTGGTCATGTCATTCTCCCAGGGTTGTTCTCATGTCATTCTCCCAGGGTTGTTGTCATGTCATTCTCCCAGGGTTGTTCTCATGTTATTCTCCCAGGGTTGTTCTCATGTCATTCTCCCTGGGTTGTTGTCATGTCATTCTCCCAGGGTTGTTGTCATGTCATTCTCCCAGGGTTGTTCTCATGTCATTCTCCCAGGGTTGTTGTCATGTCATTCTCCCAGGGTTGTTCTCATGTCATTCTCCCAGGGTTGTTCTCATGTCATTCTCCCAGGGTTGTTCTCATGTCATTCTCCCAGGGTTGTTCTCATGTCATTCTCCCAGGGTTGTTCTCATGTCGTTCTCCCAGGGTTGTTCTCATGTCATTCTCCCAGGGTTGTTCTCATGTCATTCTCCCAGGGTTGTTCTCATGTCATTCTCCCAGGGTTGTTCTCATGTCATTCTCCCAGGGTTGTTCTCATGTCATTCTCCCAGGGTTGCAGGTCAAGTCATTCTCCCAGGGTTGTTCTCATGTCATTCTCCCAGGGTTGTTGTCATGTCATTCTCCCAGGGTTGTTCTCATGTCATTCTCCCAGGGTTGTTCTCATGTCATTCTCCCAGTGTTGCAGGTCATCTCATTCTCCCAGGGTTGTTCTCATGTCATTCTCCCAGGGTTGTTCTCATGTCATTCTCCCAGGGTTGTTGTCATGTCATTCTCCCAGGGTTGCAGGTCATGTCATTCTCCCAGGGTTGTTCTCATGTCATTCTCCCAGGGTTGTTCTCATGTCATTCTCCCAGGGTTGTTGTCATGTCATTCTCCCAGGGTTGCAGGTCATGTCATTCTCCCTAAGGGTTGCAGGTCATGTCTTTTCCCCCTCTGGGTCTGTAATCTGTTGTGTCTGAGAGCATGATGCTCCTCTCAGACCAGGTTTCAGGTGAGACTGTTGACATACTGACTGCACCAGACCAACCGGTTCACCAACCAGAGTACTGAGGCCATTGATTCTCCCTCTAAACTACCAGGTACTTCTTCAGGCCTCACTGGGGGCTGGGTCAGCCTGTCTCACTTTTAAAACCAATAACCTTTCTGAGTTTTATGTGTTGTGTTGTGTTGACACAAAGCTCAGGTCTTCTCGGGAATCTCTCCTGACAGAGTGGACACTGGCACTGGTCTCTGCTGTCACAATCTCAGCCTGCCATAAGAATATAAGAACATTATTGCTTTGAACAGTCCAAAGTTTTAAAGCTATTCACAATTTTCAGGGGCTAAAATGTTCATTATTTGGAGTTCAGTTCGCTCTATTTCTCTATCTCTTTCTCCCTTTTCTACTCCCCTGAATGAATGTATGCTCTGGCGTTTTATTGGCTATCTGGAGATCAGGTGAAACTTGTCTGAACACATGTATCTATAGTGACATCACTTTAGTGAAGGCAAAGCACAGTGGACTCTTGATAAAACATAATGGCTTGTCTATAAGCAGATATCTATATCAGGGGCAAATATTAATCCCGTATTTGAATTGGGACAGGTGCATTACGTTTAGTGTCGGGGTAACGCATGACATAGTGATACGTTAGATTACTCATCTTACTGTTTAGTGGTAACGAGTAAGCTGTTAAAAAAAATAATGTACAAAAAATTAGATTATCAGTTACTTAGTTATTTTTACTATATTATTTCCCTTATTCTTTGTTGTTGCAAATAAAAAAATAAAAATCCCTCCCCCTAGGCTACATTGTCGTGGTAGGCGCTCTTCCGGTTTCTGCACGAACCCAGCCCCAGCCCCAGCCCAAGCCCCAGCCCCTGCCCCACCCCTTGCCCAAGCCCCTGCCCCTTCCCCTTAGCCCCAGCCCCAGCCCCAGCCCCTGCCCCTGCCCCAGCCCCAGCCCCTGCCCCAACCCCAGCCCCAGCCCCAGCCCCAGCCCCAGTGTAGCTGGCACGGTAGCTGGTAGAGAGACAACAGCCTTTATGGTGAAAGTTTTCACATGACTTTGAATTGGTAGAAGAAAAGGACAGATGTTACCTTTAAATCCTGACTGATTCACACTCAGACACAGGACCATCGGGCTCAGGGCCCCGTTTATTGTCTGGTAATAAAGCACACATCGTAGCTAGGTGATCAAGGTACTCAGTTGATAAGAGTTGACATTACTCCAGCTGTCTTCACCATTAATATAAAGGAAAGGTCACTACAATTATACAATGTGATCGTATAGTTACGCAGAATCTCTCCGCCCAGTTCGTATCTGTGTGTAAAAAACAGATTGGTAGCCAGTTGTCCACCTATTAAGGAGCACAGTGGGTTTAAATGAACAAAAATGACTGTATAAAATAAAGAAATAAAATACTGAGCTATATTGTATGCCAACAAAATTGTCATCCAACAAATGTAAATGCCTGGAGTTTGCTAAACAGCATTGGTACTTGGCACACCCGTCGCTATGGGCGGGCCATAGGGGGCCGGGCCCGCCCCCAAAAATGCTTGTGCCCCCCCCCCCCCCCCACTTGAGGGAATTTATTATTAAATATACGTACTGTAGGCTAATAATAATTGTGCCCTGCCCTCCCATGAATTTCATATGCCCCCCTTCAGACTGAGGTCTGGCGACGGGTCTGGTACTTGGATTGGGAACCGGTGCTTTGGTCAGATGACATGAAGACAGAGCTCTTTGGCAACACACACTAGTAGTGGGTTTGTTTGAAATGAGAACGTATCAGCAGAAAATAACCCCCATAGCTACTGTTAAATATGGTGGTGGAGCTTTCATGTTCTGGGGCTATTTTGCTTCCACTGGTCCCGGATTCCTTGTTAAGGTCAACGGCATTATGAACTTTACCTAGTACCAGGACATTTTAGACAAAAACCTGGTTGCCTTTGCCTGGAGGTTGAAACTTGGCCACAAGTGGATCTTCCAGGGAGACAATAACGCCAAGCACACATTAAAATCCACAAAGAAATTGTTAATTGGTTAAAAAAAAATCAAAATTTTGCAATGACCATCTAAGTCTCCGGACTTGAAACCCATTGAAAACCTGTGGTTTGAACTGAAGAGGGCGGTTCATAAGAGCAGACGAAGGATATTAAGGATCTGGAAGGATTCTGTATAGAGGAACGGTCTAAGATCCCTCCTAATGTGTTCTCCAATCTCATAAAACATTTTAGAAAAAGGCTCAGTGCCATTATCCTCGCAAACTGAGGTGTTGAAAGGTTTTGAAAACAGGGATGTCAATAATTTTTATCCCTTACCTTTTTGAGAATAAAAGGTATTGCTAGTTATTCAAAATCTCTTTCTCTGAGCAATTGTGTTAGTATAAAATACATTTTTTAAATGTTTTTGGTAACGAAAAAAGTGATGTAATGAGTTACTTTCCATAGTAAGTAACGTTGTGACATAACAAGCTACTTTTAATGCAAGCTGGGAGGGAAGATTGATGTCATGAATGAAACAGCATAGAGAAAGTCTTGTTTTCTGTTTTCTGTCTTCTTCTGTTTTCTGTCTTCTGTCTTCTGTCTTCTGTCTTCTTCTGACTTCTTCTGTCTTCTTCTGTCTTCTGTCTTCTGTCTTCTTCTGTCGTCTGTCTTCTGTCTTCTTCTGTCTTCTTCTGTCTTCTTCTGTCTTCTTCTGTCTTCTGTCTTCTGTCATCTGTCTTCTGTCTTCTGTCTTCTTCTGTCTTATGTCTTCTTCTGTCTTCGTCTGTCGTCTGTCTTCTTCTGTCTTCTGTCTTCTTCTGTCTTATGTCTTCTGTCTTCTGTCTTCTTCTGTCTTCGTCTGTCGTCTGTCTTCTTCTGTCTTCTGTCTTCTGTCTTCTGTCTTCTGTCTTCTGTCTTCTTCTGTCTTCCGTCTTCTGTCTTCTGTCGTCTGTCTTCTTCTGTCGTCTGTCTTCTGACTTCTTCTGTCTTCTTCTGTCATCTGTCTTCTGTCTTCTTCTGTCTTCTTCTGTCTTCTTCTGTCTTCTTCTGTCTTCTGTCTTCTTCTGTCGTCTGTCTTCTGACTTCTTCTGTCTTTTTCTGTCTTCTTCTGTCTTCTTCTGTCTTCTTCTGTCTTCTTCTGTCTTCTTCTGTCTTCTTCTGTCTTCTTCTGTCTTCTTCTGTCTTCTTCTGTCTTCTGTCTTCTGTCTTCTGTCGTCTGTCTTCTGACTTCTTCTGTCTTTTTCTGTCTTTTTCTGTCTTTTTCTGTCTTTTTCTGTCTTTTTCTGTCTTCTTCTGTCTTCTTCTGTCTTCTGTCTTCTGTCTTCTGTCGTCTGTCGTCTGTCGTCTGTCGTCTGTCGTCTGTCTTCTGTCTTCTGTCTTCTGTCTTCTTCTGTCGTCTGTCTTCTGACTTCTTCTGTCTTCTTCTGTCTTCTGTCTTCTTCTGTCTTCTTCTGTCTTCTTCTGTCTTCTGTCTTCTGTCTTCTGTCTTCTGTCTTCTTCTGTCTTCTTCTGTCGTCTGTCGTCTGTCGTCTGTCTTCTTCTGTCGTCTGTCTTCTTCTGTCGTCTGTCTTCTGTCGTCTGTCTTCTGTCTTCTTCCGTCTTCTTCTGTCGTCTGTCGTCTGTCTTCTTCTGTCTTCTTCTGTCTTCTTCTGTTTTCTGTCTTCTGTCTTCTGTCTTCTGTCTTCTGTCTTCTGTCTTCTGTCGTCTGTCTTCTGTCTTCTGTCTTCTTCTGTCGTCTGTCTTCTGACTTCTTCTGTCTTCTTCTGTCTTCTGTCTTCTTCTGTCTTCTTCTGTCTTCTTCTGTCTTCTTCTGTCTTCTTCTGTCGTCTGTCGTCTGTCGTCTGTCGTCTGTCTTCTTCTGTCTTCTGTCTTCTTCTGTCTTCTGTCTTCTTCTGTCTTCTGTCTTCTTCTGTCTTCTGTCTTCTTCTGTCGTCTGTCTTCTTCTGTCTTCTGTCTTCTTCTGTCTTCTGTCTTCTTCTGTCTTCTGTCTTCTGTCTTCTGTCTTCTGTCTTCTGTCTTCTTCTGTCTTCTGTCTTCTGTCTTCTGTCTTCTTCTGTCGTCTGTCTTCTGACTTCTTCTGTCTTCTTCTGTCTTCTTCTGTCTTCTGTCTTCTTCTGTCGTCTGTCTTCTTCTGTCGTCTGTCTTCTGTCGTCTGTCTTCTGTCTTCTTCCGTCTTCTTCTTCCGTCTGTCTTCTGTCGTCTGTCTTCTGTCTTCTGTCGTCTGTCTTCTTCTGTCTTCTGTATTCTGTCTTCTGTCTTCTTCTGTCTTCTGTCTTCGGTCTTCTTCTGTCGTCTGTCTTCTGTCTTCTTCTGTCTTCTTCTGTCTTCTTCTGTCTTCTTTCTTCTTCTGTCGTCTGTCTTCTTCTGTCGTCTGTCTTCTGTCGTCTGTCTTCTGTCTTCTTCCGTCTTCTTCTTCCGTCTGTCTTCTGTCTTCTGTCGTCTGTCTTCTGTCTTCTGTCTTCTGTCGTCTGTCTTCTGTCTTCTGTCTTCTGTCTTCTGTCTTCTGTCTTCTGTCTTCTTCTGACTTCTGTCTTCTTCTGTCTTCTGTCTTCTGTCTTCTTCTGTCGTCTGTCTTCTGACTTCTTCTGTCTTCTTCTGTCTTCTGTCTTCTTCTGTCTTCTGTCTTCTGTCTTCTTCTGTCTTCTGTCTTCTGTCTTCTGTCTTCTGTCTTCTGTCTTCTTCTGTCTTATGTCTTCTGTCTTCTGTCTTCTTTTGTCTTCTGTCTTCTGTCTTCTGTCTTCTGTCTTCTGTCTTCTTCTGTCTTCGGTCTTCTGTCTTCTGTCGTCTGTCGTCTGTCGTCTGTCGTCTGTCTTCTGTCGTCTGTCTTCTTCTGTCGTCTGTCTTCTTCTGTCGTCTGTCTTCTGTCGTCTGTCTTCTGTCTTCTTCCGTCTTCTTCTGTCGTCTGTCTTCTGTCTTCTGTCTTCTTCTGTCTTCTGTCTTCTGTCTTCTGTCTTCTGTCTTCTGTCTTCTTCTGTCTTCTGTGATCTGTCTTCTTCTGTCTTCTGTCTTCTTCTGTCTTCTGTCTTCTGTCTTCTGTCTTCTTCTGTCTTCTGTCTTCTGTCTTCTGTCTTCTGTCTTCTGTCTTCTGTCTTCTTCTGTCTTCTTCTGTCTTCTTCTGTCTTCTGTCTTCTGTCTTCTGTCTTCTTCTGTCTTCTGTCTTCTTCTGTCTTCTTCTGTCTTCTTCTGTCTTCTTCTGTCTTCTTCTGTCGTCTGTCGTCTGTCGTCTGTCGTCTGTCTTCTTCTGTCTTCTGTCTTCTTCTGTCTTCTGTCTTCTTCTGTCTTCTGTCTTCTTCTGTCTTCTGTCTTCTTCTGTCGTCTGTCTTCTTCTGTCTTCTGTCTTCTTCTGTCTTCTGTCTTCTTCTGTCTTCTGTCTTCTGTCTTCTGTCTTCTGTCTTCTTCTGTCTTCTGTCTTCTGTCTTCTGTCTTCTTCTGTCGTCTGTCTTCTGACTTCTTCTGTCTTCTTCTGTCTTCTTCTGTCTTCTGTCTTCTTCTGTCGTCTGTCTTCTTCTGTCGTCTGTCTTCTGTCGTCTGTCTTCTGTCTTCTTCCGTCTTCTTCTTCCGTCTGTCTTCTGTCGTCTGTCTTCTGTCTTCTGTCGTCTGTCTTCTTCTGTCTTCTGTATTCTGTCTTCTGTCTTCTTCTGTCTTCTGTCTTCGGTCTTCTTCTGTCGTCTGTCTTCTGTCTTCTTCTGTCTTCTTCTGTCGTCTGTCGTCTGTCGTCTGTCGTCTGTCTTCTTCTGTCTTCTTCTGTCTTCTGTCTTCTTCTGTCTTCTGTCTTCTTCTGTCTTCTGTCTTCTTCTGTCGTCTGTCTTCTTCTGTCTTCTGTCTTCTTCTGTCTTCTGTCTTCTTCTGTCTTCTGTCTTCTGTCTTCTGTCTTCTGTCTTCTTCTGTCTTCTGTCTTCTGTCTTCTGTCTTCTTCTGTCGTCTGTCTTCTGACTTCTTCTGTCTTCTTCTGTCTTCTTCTGTCTTCTGTCTTCTTCTGTCGTCTGTCTTCTTCTGTCGTCTGTCTTCTGTCGTCTGTCTTCTGTCTTCTTCCGTCTTCTTCTTCCGTCTGTCTTCTGTCGTCTGTCTTCTGTCTTCTGTCGTCTGTCTTCTTCTGTCTTCTGTATTCTGTCTTCTGTCTTCTTCTGTCTTCTGTCTTCGGTCTTCTTCTGTCGTCTGTCTTCTGTCTTCTTCTGTCTTCTTCTGTCTTCTTCTGTCTTCTGTCTTCTTCTGTCGTCTGTCTTCTTCTGTCGTCTGTCTTCTGTCGTCTGTCTTCTGTCTTCTTCCGTCTTCTTCTTCCGTCTGTCTTCTGTCTTCTGTCGTCTGTCTTCTGTCTTCTGTCTTCTGTCGTCTGTCTTCTGTCTTCTGTCTTCTGTCTTCTGTCTTCTGTCTTCTTCTGACTTCTGTCTTCTTCTGTCTTCTGTCTTCTGTCTTCTTCTGTCGTCTGTCTTCTGACTTCTTCTGTCTTCTTCTGTCTTCTGTCTTCTTCTGTCTTCTGTCTTCTTCTGTCTTCTGTCTTCTGTCTTCTGTCTTCTGTCTTCTTCTGTCTTATGTCTTCTGTCTTCTGTCTTCTTTTGTCTTCTGTCTTCTGTCTTCTGTCTTCTGTCTTCTTCTGTCTTCTGTCTTCTGTCTTCTGTCTTCTGTCGTCTGTCGTCTGTCGTCTGTCGTCTGTCTTCTGTCGTCTGTCTTCTTCTGTCGTCTGTCTTCTTCTGTCGTCTGTCTTCTGTCGTCTGTCTTCTGTCTTCTTCCGTCTTCTTCTGTCGTCTGTCTTCTGTCTTCTGTCTTCTTCTGTCTTCTGTCTTCTGTCTTCTGTCTTCTGTCTTCTGTCTTCTTCTGTCTTCTGTGATCTGTCTTCTTCTGTCTTCTGTCTTCTTCTGTCTTCTGTCTTCTGTCTTCTGTCTTCTTCTGTCTTCTGTCTTCTGTCTTCTGTCTTCTGTCTTCTTCTGTCTTCTTCTGTCTTCTTCTGTCTTCTTCTGTCTTCTTCTGTCTTCTGTCTTCTGTCTTCTTCTGTCTTCTGTCTTCTTCTGTCTTCTTCTGTCTTCTTCTGTCTTCTTCTGTCTTCTTCTGTAGTCTGTCGTCTGTCGTCTGTCGTCTGTCTTCTTCTGTCTTCTGTCTTCTTCTGTCTTCTGTCTTCTTCTGTCTTCTGTCTTCTTCTGTCTTCTGTCTTCTTCTGTCGTCTGTCTTCTTCTGTCTTCTGTCTTCTTCTGTCTTCTGTCTTCTTCTGTCTTCTGTCTTCTGTCTTCTGTCTTCTGTCTTCTGTCTTCTTCTGTCTTCTGTCTTCTGTCTTCTGTCTTCTTCTGTCGTCTGTCTTCTGACTTCTTCTGTCTTCTTCTGTCTTCTTCTGTCTTCTGTCTTCTTCTGTCGTCTGTCTTCTTCTGTCGTCTGTCTTCTGTCGTCTGTCTTCTGTCTTCTTCCGTCTTCTTCTTCCGTCTGTCTTCTGTCGTCTGTCTTCTGTCTTCTGTCGTCTGTCTTCTTCTGTCTTCTGTATTCTGTCTTCTGTCTTCTTCTGTCTTCTGTCTTCGGTCTTCTTCTGTCGTCTGTCTTCTGTCTTCTTCTGTCTTCTTCTGTCTTCTTCTGTCTTCTGTCTTCTTCTGTCGTCTGTCTTCTTCTGTCGTCTGTCTTCTGTCGTCTGTCTTCTGTCTTCTTCCGTCTTCTTCTTCCGTCTGTCTTCTGTCTTCTGTCGTCTGTCTTCTGTCTTCTGTCTTCTGTCGTCTGTCTTCTGTCTTCTGTCTTCTGTCTTCTGTCTTCTGTCTTCTGTCTTCTTCTGACTTCTGTCTTCTTCTGTCTTCTGTCTTCTGTCTTCTTCTGTCGTCTGTCTTCTGACTTCTTCTGTCTTCTTCTGTCTTCTGTCTTCTTCTGTCTTCTGTCTTCTGTCTTCTTCTGTCTTCTGTCTTCTGTCTTCTTCTGTCTTATGTCTTCTGTCTTCTGTCTTCTTTTGTCTTCTGTCTTCTGTCTTCTGTCTTCTGTCTTCTTCTGTCTTCTGTCTTCTGTCTTCTGTCGTCTGTCGTCTGTCGTCTGTCGTCTGTCTTCTGTCGTCTGTCTTCTTCTGTCGTCTGTCTTCTTCTGTCGTCTGTCTTCTGTCGTCTGTCTTCTGTCTTCTTCCGTCTTCTTCTGTCGTCTGTCTTCTGTCTTCTGTCTTCTTCTGTCTTCTGTCTTCTGTCTTCTGTCTTCTGTCTTCTGTCTTCTTCTGTCTTCTGTGATCTGTCTTCTTCTGTCTTCTGTCTTCTTCTGTCTTCTGTCTTCTGTCTTCTGTCTTCTTCTGTCTTCTGTCTTCTGTCTTCTTCTGTCTTCTGTCTTCTGTCTTCTGTCTTCTTCTGTCTTCTGTCTTCTGTCTTCTTCTGTCTTCTTCTGTCTTCTTCTGTCTTCTTCTGTCTTCTGTCTTCTTCTGTCTTCTTCTGTCTTCTGTCTTCTGTCTTCTGTCTCCTTCTGTCTTCTGTCTTCTCCTGTCTTCTTCTGTCTTCTGTCTTCTTCTGTCTTCTGTCTTCTGTCTTCTGTCGTTCGTCGTCTGTCGTCTGTCTTCTTCTGTCTTTGTCTGTCTTCTGTCTTCTGTCTTCTGTCTTCTTCTGTCGTCTGTCTTCTGTCTTCTGTCTTCTTCTGTCGTCTGTCTTCTGACTTCTTCTGTCTTCTTCTGTCTTCTGTCTTCTTCTGTCTTCTTCTGTCTTCTTCTGTCTTCTTCTGTCTTCTTCTGTCGTCTGTCGTCTGTCGTCTGTCGTCTGTCTTCTTCTGTCTTCTGTCTTCTTCTGTCTTCTGTCTTCTTCTGTCTTCTGTCTTCTTCTGTCGTCTGTCTTCTTCTGTCTTCTGTCTTCTTCTGTCTTCTGTCTTCTTCTGTCTTCTGTCTTCTGTCTTCTGTCTTCTGTCTTCTGTCTTCTTCTGTCTTCTGTCTTCTGTCTTCTGTCTTCTTCTGTCGTCTGTCTTCTGACTTCTTCTGTCTTCTTCTGTCTTCTTCTGTCTTCTGTCTTCTTCTGTCGTCTGTCTTCTTCTGTCGTCTGTCTTCTGTCGTCTGTCTTCTGTCTTCTTCCGTCTTCTTCTTCCGTCTGTCTTCTGTCGTCTGTCTTCTGTCTTCTGTCGTCTGTCTTCTTCTGTCTTCTGTATTCTGTCTTCTGTCTTCTTCTGTCTTCTGTCTTCGGTCTTCTTCTGTCGTCTGTCTTCTGTCTTCTTCTGTCTTCTTCTGTCTTCTTCTGTCTTCTGTCTTCTTCTGTCGTCTGTCTTCTTCTGTCGTCTGTCTTCTGTCGTCTGTCTTCTGTCTTCTTCCGTCTTCTTCTTCCGTCTGTCTTCTGTCTTCTGTCGTCTGTCTTCTGTCTTCTGTCTTCTGTCGTCTGTCTTCTGTCTTCTGTCTTCTGTCTTCTGTCTTCTGTCTTCTGTCTTCTGTCTTCTTCTGACTTCTGTCTTCTTCTGTCTTCTGTCTTCTGTCTTCTTCTGTCGTCTGTCTTCTGACTTCTTCTGTCTTCTTCTGTCTTCTGTCTTCTTCTGTCTTCTGTCTTCTGTCTTCTTCTGTCTTCTGTCTTCTGTCTTCTGTCTTCTGTCTTCTTCTGTCTTATGTCTTCTGTCTTCTGTCTTCTGTCTTCTTTTGTCTTCTGTCTTCTGTCTTCTGTCTTCTGTCTTCTGTCTTCTTCTGTCTTCTGTCTTCTGTCTTCTGTCGTCTGTCGTCTGTCGTCTGTCGTCTGTCTTCTGTCGTCTGTCTTCTTCTGTCGTCTGTCTTCTTCTGTCGTCTGTCTTCTGTCGTCTGTCTTCTGTCTTCTTCCGTCTTCTTCTGTCGTCTGTCTTCTGTCTTCTGTCTTCTTCTGTCTTCTGTCTTCTGTCTTCTGTCTTCTGTCTTCTGTCTTCTGTCTTCTTCTGTCTTCTGTGATCTGTCTTCTTCTGTCTTCTGTCTTCTTCTGTCTTCTGTCTTCTGTCTTCTGTCTTCTGTCTTCTGTCTTCTGTCTTCTGTCTTCTGTCTTCTGTCTTCTTCTGTCTTCTTCTGTCTTCTTCTGTCTTCTGTCTTCTGTCTTCTGTCTTCTTCTGTCTTCTGTCTTCTTCTGTCTTCTTCTGTCTTCTTCTGTCTTCTTCTGTCTTCTTCTGTCGTCTGTCGTCTGTCGTCTGTCGTCTGTCTTCTTCTGTCTTCTGTCTTCTTCTGTCTTCTGTCTTCTTCTGTCTTCTGTCTTCTTCTGTCTTCTGTCTTCTTCTGTCGTCTGTCTTCTTCTGTCTTCTGTCTTCTTCTGTCTTCTGTCTTCTTCTGTCTTCTGTCTTCTGTCTTCTGTCTTCTGTCTTCTGTCTTCTTCTGTCTTCTGTCTTCTGTCTTCTGTCTTCTTCTGTCGTCTGTCTTCTGACTTCTTCTGTCTTCTTCTGTCTTCTTCTGTCTTCTGTCTTCTTCTGTCGTCTGTCTTCTTCTGTCGTCTGTCTTCTGTCGTCTGTCTTCTGTCTTCTTCCGTCTTCTTCTTCCGTCTGTCTTCTGTCGTCTGTCTTCTGTCTTCTGTCGTCTGTCTTCTTCTGTCTTCTGTATTCTGTCTTCTGTCTTCTTCTGTCTTCTGTCTTCGGTCTTCTTCTGTCGTCTGTCTTCTGTCTTCTTCTGTCTTCTTCTGTCGTCTGTCGTCTGTCGTCTGTCGTCTGTCTTCTTCTGTCTTCTGTCTTCTTCTGTCTTCTGTCTTCTTCTGTCTTCTGTCTTCTTCTGTCTTCTGTCTTCTTCTGTCGTCTGTCTTCTTCTGTCTTCTGTCTTCTTCTGTCTTCTGTCTTCTTCTGTCTTCTGTCTTCTGTCTTCTGTCTTCTGTCTTCTGTCTTCTGTCTTCTTCTGTCTTCTGTCTTCTGTCTTCTGTCTTCTTCTGTCGTCTGTCTTCTGACTTCTTCTGTCTTCTTCTGTCTTCTTCTGTCTTCTGTCTTCTTCTGTCGTCTGTCTTCTTCTGTCGTCTGTCTTCTGTCGTCTGTCTTCTGTCTTCTTCCGTCTTCTTCTTCCGTCTGTCTTCTGTCGTCTGTCTTCTGTCTTCTGTCGTCTGTCTTCTTCTGTCTTCTGTATTCTGTCTTCTGTCTTCTTCTGTCTTCTGTCTTCGGTCTTCTTCTGTCGTCTGTCTTCTGTCTTCTTCTGTCTTCTTCTGTCTTCTTCTGTCTTCTGTCTTCTTCTGTCGTCTGTCTTCTTCTGTCGTCTGTCTTCTGTCGTCTGTCTTCTGTCTTCTTCCGTCTTCTTCTTCCGTCTGTCTTCTGTCTTCTGTCGTCTGTCTTCTGTCTTCTGTCTTCTGTCGTCTGTCTTCTGTCTTCTGTCTTCTGTCTTCTGTCTTCTGTCTTCTTCTGACTTCTGTCTTCTTCTGTCTTCTGTCTTCTGTCTTCTTCTGTCGTCTGTCTTCTGACTTCTTCTGTCTTCTTCTGTCTTCTGTCTTCTTCTGTCTTCTGTCTTCTGTCTTCTTCTGTCTTCTGTCTTCTGTCTTCTGTCTTCTGTCTTCTTCTGTCTTATGTCTTCTGTCTTCTGTCTTCTTTTGTCTTCTGTCTTCTGTCTTCTGTCTTCTGTCTTCTTCTGTCTTCTGTCTTCTGTCTTCTGTCGTCTGTCGTCTGTCGTCTGTCGTCTGTCGTCTGTCTTCTGTCGTCTGTCTTCTTCTGTCGTCTGTCTTCTTCTGTCGTCTGTCTTCTGTCGTCTGTCTTCTGTCTTCTTCCGTCTTCTTCTGTCGTCTGTCTTCTGTCTTCTGTCTTCTTCTGTCTTCTGTCTTCTGTCTTCTGTCTTCTGTCTTCTGTCTTCTTCTGTCTTCTGTGATCTGTCTTCTTCTGTCTTCTGTCTTCTTCTGTCTTCTGTCTTCTGTCTTCTGTCTTCTTCTGTCTTCTGTCTTCTGTCTTCTGTCTTCTGTCTTCTTCTGTCTTCTTCTGTCTTCTTCTGTCTTCTGTCTTCTGTCTTCTGTCTTCTTCTGTCTTCTGTCTTCTTCTGTCTTCTTCTGTCTTCTTCTGTCTTCTTCTGTCTTCTTCTGTCGTCTGTCGTCTGTCGTCTGTCGTCTGTCTTCTTCTGTCTTCTGTCTTCTTCTGTCTTCTGTCTTCTTCTGTCTTCTGTCTTCTTCTGTCTTCTGTCTTCTTCTGTCGTCTGTCTTCTTCTGTCTTCTGTCTTCTTCTGTCTTCTGTCTTCTTCTGTCTTCTGTCTTCTGTCTTCTGTCTTCTGTCTTCTGTCTTCTTCTGTCTTCTGTCTTCTGTCTTCTGTCTTCTTCTGTCGTCTGTCTTCTGACTTCTTCTGTCTTCTTCTGTCTTCTTCTGTCTTCTGTCTTCTTCTGTCGTCTGTCTTCTTCTGTCGTCTGTCTTCTGTCGTCTGTTGTCTTTTGTCTTCTTCCGTCTTCTTCTTCCGTCTGTCTTCTGTCGTCTGTCTTCTGTCTTCTGTCGTCTGTCTTCTTCTGTCTTCTGTATTCTGTCTTCTGTCTTCTTCTGTCTTCTGTCTTCGGTCTTCTTCTGTCGTCTGTCTTCTGTCTTCTTCTGTCTTCTTCTGTCTTCTTCTGTCTTCTGTCTTCTTCTGTCGTCTGTCTTCTTCTGTCGTCTGTCTTCTGTCGTCTGTCTTCTGTCTTCTTCCGTCTTCTTCTTCCGTCTGTCTTCTGTCTTCTGTCGTCTGTCTTCTGTCTTCTGTCTTCTGTCGTCTGTCTTCTGTCTTCTGTCTTCTGTCTTCTGTCTTCTGTCTTCTGTCTTCTTCTGACTTCTGTCTTCTTCTGTCTTCTGTCTTCTGTCTTCTTCTGTCGTCTGTCTTCTGACTTCTTCTGTCTTCTTCTGTCTTCTGTCTTCTTCTGTCTTCTGTCTTCTGTCTTCTTCTGTCTTCTGTCTTCTGTCTTCTGTCTTCTGTCTTCTTCTGTCTTATGTCTTCTGTCTTCTGTCTTCTTTTGTCTTCTGTCTTCTGTCTTCTGTCTTCTGTCTTCTTCTGTCTTCTGTCTTCTGTCTTCTGTCTTCTGTCGTCTGTCGTCTGTCGTCTGTCGTCTGTCTTCTGTCGTCTGTCTTCTTCTGTCGTCTGTCTTCTTCTGTCGTCTGTCTTCTGTCGTCTGTCTTCTGTCTTCTTCCGTCTTCTTCTGTCGTCTGTCTTCTGTCTTCTGTCTTCTTCTGTCTTCTGTCTTCTGTCTTCTGTCTTCTGTCTTCTGTCTTCTTCTGTCTTCTGTGATCTGTCTTCTTCTGTCTTCTGTCTTCTTCTGTCTTCTGTCTTCTGTCTTCTTCTGTCTTCTGTCTTCTGTCTTCTGTCTTCTGTCTTCTTCTGTCTTCTTCTGTCTTCTTCTGTCTTCTGTCTTCTGTCTTCTGTCTTCTTCTGTCTTCTGTCTTCTGTCTTCTTCTGTCTTCTTCTGTCTTCTTCTGTCTTCTTCTGTCTTCTGTCTTCTTCTGTCTTCTTCTGTCTTCTGTCTTCTGTCTTCTGTCTCCTTCTGTCTTCTGTCTTCTCCTGTCTTCTTCTGTCTTCTGTCTTCTTCTGTCTTCTGTCTTCTGTCTTCTGTCGTTCGTCGTCTGTCGTCTGTCTTCTTCTGTCTTTGTCTGTCTTCTGTCTTCTGTCTTCTGTCTTCTTCTGTCTTCTGTCTTCTGTCTTCTGTCTTCTTCTGTCATCTGTCGTCTGTCTTCTTCTGTCTTCTTCTGTCTTCTTCTGTCTTCTGTCTTCTGTCTTCTGTCTTCTGTCTTCTGTCTTCGTCTGTCTTCTGTCTTCTGTCTTCTTCTGTCTTCTGTCTTCTGTCTTCTTCTGTCTTCTGTCTTCTTCTGTCGTCTGTCTTCTGACTTCTTCTGTCTTCTTCTGTCTTCTTCTGTCTTCTTCTGTCTTCTGTCTTCTGTCTTCTGTCTTCTGTCTTCTGTCTTCTTCTGTCTTCTGTCTTCTTCTGTCTTTGTCTGTCTTCTGTCTTCTGTCTTTGTCTGTCTTCTGTCTTCTGTCTTCTTCTGTCTTCTTCTGTCTTCTGTCTTCTTCTGTCTTCTGTCTTCTTCTGTCTTCTACCGTCTGTCTTCTTCTGTCTTCTTCTGTCTTCTGTCTTCTTCTGTCTTCTGTCTTCTGTCTTCTGTCTTCTTCTGTCTTCTGTCTTCTGTCTTCTGTCTTCTGTCTTCTGTCTTCTGTCTTCTGTCTTCTTCTGTCTTCTTCTGTCTTCTTCTCTCTTCTGTCTTCTGTCTTCTGTCTTCTGTCTTCTGTCTTCTTCTGTCTTCTTCTGTCTTCTTCTGTCTTCTTCTGTCTTATTCTGTCTTCTTCTGTCTTCTGTCTTCTTCTGTCTTCTTCTGTCTTCTTCTGTCTTCTTCTGTCTTCTGTCGTCTGTCTTCTGTCGTCTGTCTGTCTTCTGTCTTCTTTCTTCTGTCTTCTGTCTTCTTCTGTCTTCAATCTGTCGTCTGTCTTCTGTCTTTTTCTGTCTTCTGTCGTTTTTCACGAGCCTTACTCTCTCTCCCTCCATCACCCTCTCTCGTTCCCATCTGTCTCAGAAGTTGAAATAAGGCTCTCTCCTCTCCTCTCCTCTCCTCTCCTCTCCTCTCCTCTCCTCTCCTCTCCTCTCCTCTCCTCTCCTCTCCTCTCCTCTCCTCTCCTCTCTGTGCAGACAGGTGTTGGCTTTGAAACATTTTCAGAGTATCACTCAGGTCTTTCTCTTGTCTGTCACAGTCAGTTGTGCTTCGTAGTATGATGAATGTCCAGAGATACAAGGAGAAACATGAAACATGCCTGTCTTTGTATCTAGAACATATCAAGAGAACAAGCATCAAGTCAAGTTACTGCAGCATCAATTGAACAGTAGCACACATCAAACTGCAAATACTATATGACCAATCTGGCTTCCTTTCTCGTGGCTTTCAACTAGTTATTTTTGTCCACCCATGAGAGTTAATGTCATTCCGGTCATGTTCTGTTGTATTGTAGTCAAATATTGCAGTTGAGCACTGACACTTGTGTAGCTTACACAAGAGTATGAGATAGATATCCCAATGTTGGGAGAGTTACCATTTTATTCTAATATTTAAATAATGATGTTATTACATGTATATTAAAATATGTAATGTGCAACAATATTGAAGGAAAATATACATTTGCAGTGTACAAACTTAACATTTTACATTTACATTTACGTCATTTAGCAGACGCTCTTATCCAGAGCGACTTACAAATTGGTGCATTCACCCTATAGCCAGTGGGATAACCACTTTACAATTTTATTTTATTTTTTATTTTTTATTTTATTTTATTTTTTGGGGGGGTAGAAGGATTACTTTATCCTATCCCAGGTATTCCTTAAAGAGGTGGGGTTTCAAATGTCTCCAGATAACATGATGAACACTACTGACATTTACTCTCACGGGTGACCAAAAATAACAATCTGAAAGCCACTCTCCCAATAGGCCACCTAATATTCTAGGAAATAGTTGGGAATGTTCTCAAATAGTTCAGAGAACGTTAAGTAACAACATTTTTCTGTAGGAATTTCAGGACTTCCACAGAACATTCCCCACAAGTTCCCATGTGGGTTCTATTTAATGTCATATTTTTACTACATTCTGGGAAAGTTCTAAAAAACGTTGTGACTTAAGCGATGTTCTCAGAACATTCAAATAAAATATGGTTGTCTTTTATGTCAGTTCTTGGCAATATTCTGGGAATATAATATATTTTTTGAATTGTACATATTTACCACAAGAAGCTCAAAATTCTATTCTCAGAACATGAGGAAAACTTTCCATAAAACCCACAAGAAAACTTTTGTAACGTTCAAAGAACGTTATAAGAATGTTATTTAAAAACATATACATTCCGTTCACAGCATCAACAAAACTGTCTCGATCCTCTATTCTTGGTAAGTGTGTTCGGGTGTGTTGGTTACGCTTGATGAGAGCTCGATTCCTTTGAAATGGGGTCTGTTTCAATAGACTTAAATGAACAGCTTTGTATGTGTAAAAAACTTGGCATGCTAGCTCCATCCTGGTGGCGCAGTGGACTAATTCCAGGGATAGAGAACAGAAGATGATGGGTTCGAATCTCACTGATGCTGTGCCACAATAAAAAAGAAATGTAAGCATACTGTGTCCATAATAAGTATAGACTAATAACAACCACTAATAACAACAAGATAACTAATGTAAAGCACGCTGTGTCCATAATAAGTACAGTGGGGAGAACAAGTATTTGATACACTGCCGATTTTGCAGGTTTTCCTACTTACAAAGCATGTAGAGGTCTGTAATTTTTATCATAGGTACACTTCAACTGTGAGAGACGGAATCTAAAATAAAAATCCAGAAAATCACATTGTATGATTTTTAAGTAATTCATTTGCATTTTATTGCATGACATAAGTATTTGATATATCAGAAAAGCAGAACTTAATATTTGGTACAGAAACCTTTGTTTGCAATTACAGAGATCATACGTTTGCTGTAGGTCTTGACCAGGTTTGCACACACTGCAGCAGGGATTTTGGCCCACTCGTCCATACAGACCTTCTCCAGATCTTTCAGGTTTCGGGGCTGTCGCTGGGCAATACGGACTTTCAGCTCCCTCCAAAGATGTTCTATTGGTTTCAGATCTGGAGACTGGCTAGGCCACTCCAGGACCTTGAGATGCTTCTTACGGAGCCACTCCTTAGTTGCCCTGGCTTTGTGTTTCGGGTCGTTGTCATGCTGGAAGACCCAGCCACGACCCATCTTCAATGCTCTTACTGAGGGAAGGAGGTTGTTGGCCAAGATCTCACGATACATGGCCCCATCCATCCTCCCCTGAATACGGTGCAGTCGTCCTGTCCCCTTTGCAGAAAAGCATCCCCAAAGAATGATGTTTCCACCTCCATGCTTCACGGTTGGGACGGTGTTCTTGGGGTTGTACTCATCCTTCTTCTTCCTCCAAACACGGCGAGTGGAGTTTAGAACAAAAAGCTCTATTTTTGTCTCATCAGACTAAATTACCTTCTCATATTCCTCCTCTGGATCATGCAGATGGTCATTGGCAAACTTCAGACGGGCCTGGACATGCGCTGGCTTGAGCAGGGGGACCTTGCGTGCGCTGCAGGATTCAAATCATGACGGCGTAGTGTGTTACTAATGGTTTTCTTTGAGACTGTGGTCCCAGCTCTCTTCAGGTCATTGACCAGGTCCTGCTGTGTAGTTCTGGGCTGATCCCTCACCTTCCTCATGATCATTGATGCCCCACGAGGTGAGATCTTGCATGGAGCCCCAGACCGAGGGTGATTGACCGTCATCTTGATCTTCTTCCATTTTCTAATAATTGCGCCAACAGTTGTTGCCTTCTCACCAAGCTGCTTGCCTATTGTCCTGTAGCCCATCCCAGCCTTGTGCAGGTCTACAATTTTATCCCTGATGTCCTTACACAGCTCTCTGGTCTTGGCCATTGTGGAGAGGTTGGAGTCTGTTTGATTGAGTGTGTGGACAGGTGTCTTTTATACAGGTAACGAGTTCAAACAGGTGCAGTTAACACAGGTAATGAGTGGAGAACAGGAGGGCTTCTTAAAGAAAAACTAACAGGTCTGTGAGAGCCGGAATTCTTACTGGTTGGTATGTGATCAAATACTTATGTCATGCAATAAAATGCTAATTAATTTCTTTAAAATCATACAATGTGATTTTCTGGATTTTTGTTTTAGATTGCGTCTCTCACATGCTTTGTAAGTAGGAAAACCTGTAAAATCGGCAGTGTATCAAATACTTGTTCTCCCCACTGTATATAGGTTGTATGTTGGGAGCTTTTGTGAAAGAGCACAGTTAGAAAGATATGGCATATAGAAGCAAACCGGATGGACATCATGAAAATGATCAGAGAGGTTGAGGGTAGAGGAAATTCAGGAGAAAAAACTAACAAAATATAATTATTATAAAACTGACTGTGTCCCTAAAATGTATATAGTAAGTATAAGCTGGAAGTAGAGGCATAAGCATTGTTGTTCACTACTTTACTCATTTTTTACATTTACATTTTAGTCATTTAGCAGACGCTCTTATCCAGAGCGACTTACAGGTACTCCAATTAGGGAAAGGGTGGTGGGGTTGGAAAGTAATAAAGGGGAATATATATATATATATTTTAAATATGTATGTGTATGTACAGTGAGGGAAACAAGTATTTGATCCCCTGCTGATTTTGTTCGTTTGCCCACTGACAAAGAAATGATCAGTCTATAATTTTAATGGTAGGTTTATTTGAACAGTGAGAGACAGAATAACAACAAAAAAATCCAGAAAGACGCATGTCAAAAATGTTATAAATTGATATGCATTTTAATGAGGGAAATAAGTATTTGACCCATCTGCAAAACATGACTTACTACTTGGTGGCAAAACCCTTGTTGGCAATCACAGAGGTCAGACGTTTCTTGTAGTTGGCCACCAGGTTTGCACACATCTCAGGAGGGATTTTGTCCCACTCCTCTTTGATGATCTTCTCCAAGTCATTAAGGTTTCAAGGCTGACGTTTGGCAACTCGAACCTTCAGCTCCCTCCACAGATTTTCTATGGGATTAAGGTCTGGTGACTGGCTAGGCCACTCCAGGATCTTAATGTGCTTCTTCTTGAGCCACTCCTTTGTAAACCTTGGCCGTGTGTTTTGGGTCATTGCCATGCTGGAATACCCATCCACGACCCATTTTCAATGCCCTGGCTGAGGGAAGGAGGTTCTCACCCAAGATTTGACGGTACATGGCCCCGTCCATCGTCCCTTTGATGCGGTGAAGTTGTCCTGTCCCATTAGCAGAAAAACACCCCCAAAGCATTATGTTTACACCTCCATGTTTGAAGGTGGGGCTGGTGTTCTTGGGGTCATAGGCAGCATTCCTCCTCCTCCAAACACGGTGAGTAGAGTTGATGCCAAAGAGCTCGATTTTGGTCTCATATTTCCACAACACTTTCACCCAGTTCTCCTCTGAATCTTCAGATGAGCATGTATATGTGCTTTCTTGAGCAGGGGGACCTTGCGGGCGCTGCAGGATTTCAGTCCTTCACGGCGTAGTGTGTTACCAATTGTTTTCTTGGTGACTATGGTCCCAGCTGCCTTGAGATCATTGACAAGATCCTCCCGTGTAATTCTGGGCTGATTCCTCACCGTTCTCATGATCATTGCAACTCCACGAGGTGAGATCTTGCATGGAGCCCCAGGCCGAGGGAGATTGACAGGTATTTTGTGTTTCTTCCATTTGGGAATAATCGCACCAACTGTTGTCACCTTCTCACCAAGCTGCTTGGCAATGGTTTTGTAGCCCATTCCAGCCTTGTGTAGGTCTACAATCTTGTCCCTGACATCCTTGGAGAGCTCTTTGGTCTTGGCCATGGTGGAGAGTTTGGAATCTGATTGATTGATTGCTTCTGTGGACAGGTGTCTTTTATACAGGTAACAAACTGAGATTAGGAGCACTCCCTTTAAGAGTGTGCTCCTAATCTCAGCTCGTTACCTGTATAAAAGACACCTGGGAGCCAGAAATCTTTCTGATTGAGAGGTGGTCAAATACTTATTTCCCTCATTAAAATGCAAATCAATTTATAACATTTTTGACATGCGTTTTTCTGGATTTTTTTGTTGTTATTCTGTCTCTCACTTTTCAAATAAACCTACCATTAAAATGATAGACTGATCATTTCTTTGTCAGTGGGCAAACGTAGAAAATCAGCAGGGGATCAAATACTTTTTTCCCTCACTGTATATGTATGTATGTGTGTATACACTGTAAACCCAAATAAGTAAGCAGAACTTTAAAAAAGTGAGGCAATCAGTTGCCACAATTTTTTTGAGTTCATAAACTCAAACATTTGAGTATATCATCGCTTATATATTTGGAGTTCATGTTAAATGTAATTTTAAATTATAATTAAATTTACTGATTAAGCCAACTCAAACATTTTCAGTTTATGCTACTCAGAATATTTATTCATCTTTCTCATTGCAATAACTCAAGAGAACTTAATCATTTCAAGCATGAAAACTCAGGATATTTATGTTTCATTAACTTAACATTTATTAGTTTTTTCAATCAATCTTCTGATTACCCATAACTCAAAAACATAGACTTGTTACAACTCAAAATCATTTACCACCAAACTTAAAATATTTGTGGCAACTGATTGCCTTAAAAATAATAAGTACTCTTGACTTAAAAGTCAAACAAAAAAACATCAAATTAAAAGTAAATATTTGTTCTATTCAGATGTTTAGTAGAAACTTTTCTTGCCCAGTCTTTTAGCAAAAAAATATATGAAAAAATATAATAAAAAATACAGAAATACAGAAATAAAAAATAACAATTAACATGTCTACTTCTGGCCATTTTGTTTATACTTTAAGATGAACTATGTAATAGTAGAAAATATTCAAACTCAGAAAAGCTAAAATTATATTAAGAAAATATCATTATGTCACAAATAGCTTATAAACTGTTAATACAACATTACCAGGGGGGCATCAGCAAGTCTTGGGTGGTGACCAAAAATTTGAGTTAAGAAAGATTATTTGCCCACACCTGTGTCATTTAGCACAAAATGAAACAATCTATTTAATAATAATAGTAATATAACAATAATAGTAATAAAAATAATTAAGAATTAAAAAGAGAATTAAATAAACAATTACAAAGGCACACTTTTGGCCATCTGGTTGTAAACTTGCAGTGCAGCAATGTATAAACAAGTTGCTTGTAATTTCTTCACAACTAAAACTGCTAAAATTTCAAAATGGTACATTAAACATGTACAAAGGCAGTGTTTAGCCTTCCTTTGGCTATCTGGTTCAAATCTAGCAACTTCAGGGTGCACTGTATAGTTTTACAAAAAAAAATCAAACTCGAAAAGCAAAATTAACAATATTAATAAGACAATAAAAATTATTTGATCAATTTCCATAAATGAATAATCATCCCATCCTCAGAAGAAAATAGTCCCTATACTAAAGTAAAGTAGCCTGAAACTTTGAGGACAGTTTATTTATTTATGAAAATGTATCAATGAAGAGCTTTCCTTTCTGATAAAAATGTACTTCCCAAAACTACACTGCTCAAAAAAATAAAGGGAACACTTAAACAACACAATGTAACTCCAAGTCAATCACACTTCTGTGAAATCAAACTGTCCACTTAGGAAGCAACACTGATTGACAATAAATGTCACATGCTGTTGTGCAAATGGAATAGACAACAGTCGGAAATTATAGGCAATTAGCAAGACACCCCCAATAAAGGACTGGTTTTGCAGGTGGTGACCACAGACCACTTCTCAGTTCCTATGCTTCCTGGCTGATGTTTTGGTCACTTTTGAATGCTGGCGGTGCTTTCACTCTAGTGGTAGCATGAGACGGAGTCTACAACCCACACAAGTGGCTCAGGTAGTGCAGCTCATCCAGGATAGCACATCAATGTGAGCTGTGGCAAGAAGGTTTGCTGTGTCTGTCAGCGTAGTGTCCAGAGCATGGAGGCGCTACCAGGAGACAGGCCAGTACATCAGGAGACGTGGAGGAGGCCGTAGGAGGGCAACAACCCAGCAGCAGGACTGCTACCTCCACCTTTGTGCAAGGAGGAGCAGGAGGAGCACTGCCAGAGCCCTGCAAAATGACCTCCAGCAGGTCACACAAATGTGCATGTGTCTGCTCAAACGGTCAGAAACAGACTCCATGAGGGTGGTATGAGGGCCCGACTTCCACAGGTGGGGGTTGTGCTTACAGCCCAACACCGTGCAGGACGTTTGGCATTTGCCAGAGAACACCAAGATTGGCAAATTCGCCACTGGCACCCTGTGCTCTTCACAGATGAAAGCAGGTTCACACTGAGCACATGTGACAGACGTGACAGAGTCTGGAGACGCCGTGAAGAACGTTCTGATGCCTGCAACATCCTCCAGCATGACCGGTTTGGCGGTGGGTCAGTCATGGTGTGGGGTGGCATTTCTTTGGGGGGCCACACAGCCCTCCATGTGCTCACCAGAGGTAGCCTGACTGCCATTAGGTACCGAGATGAGATCCTCAGACCCCTTGTGAAACCATATGCTGGTGCGGTTGGCCCTGGGTTCCTCCTAATGCAAGACAATGCTAGACCTCATGTGGCTGGAGTGTGTCAGCAGTTCCTGCAAGAGGAAGGCATTGATGCTATGGACTGGCCTCCCGTTCCCCAGACCTGAATCCAATTGAGCACATCTGGGACATCTTGTCTCGCTCCATCCACCAAAGCCACATTGCACCACAGACTGTCCAGGAGTTGGCGGATGCTTTAGTCCAGGTCTGGGAGGAGATCCCTCAGGAGACCATCCGCCACCTCATCAGGAGCATGCCCAGGCGTTGTAGGGAGGTCATACAGGCACGTGGAGGCCACACACACTACTGAGCCTCATTTTGACATTACATCAAAGTTGGATCAGCCTGTAGTGTGGTTTTCCACTTTAATTTTGAGGGTGACTCCAAATCCAGACCTCCATGGGTTGATAAATTTGATTTCCATTGATAATTTTTGTGTGATTTTGTTGTCAGCACATTCAACTATGTAAAGAAAAACATATTTAATAAGATTATTTCATTCATTCAGATCTAGGATGTGTTATTTTAGTGTTCCCTTAATTTTTTTGAGCAGTGTATACAGTACACCTTTTAAAAACAAAATGCCATAGTGTATAAATATGGAGGATATATTTATTCATAATTCAAATTGAAAGTCCAAAGAGAAAACGAAGCAAGATCAAATTAATAGTATTATTTTACTACGCTGCTAGGAAAAATCATGCCATAATTAAATGTATGATGTAAAAACTTAAATGGAAATACTTCAATTAGACATTTTATCTTTTGAATTTTACATTTTACATTTGACATTGACATTTTAAGATTCACCTTTTACATTTTGATTTAACATTAAGCTTTTCATTTAGAAGTGACAGGTGTCAATTTAAATGAGGAGGCGTGGCCCAACGGCTGGTGGGAGGGTCTGAAACGACTTGCATTTTAAATTTGACTTTTTAAATTTAATTATGGCATGATTTTTCCCAGTAGTGTAGTAAAATAATAATATTTTTAATTTGATCTCGCTTCGTTTTCTCTTTGGACTTTCAATTTGAATTATGAATAAAAATATCCTCCAAATATTAACACTTAATTCAACCCTGCATTTCAGTTTAACAACAATATAATGTACATTAACAAGTACAAAGACAGTGTGTACTTTGTGCCATTTGGCTGAAAACCAGTTGAGTAGAGCAGCAACTTTAACATCAACAGTTGAACAGTATTCAACATGGACCTGACATGACATATTCTCATTGTGGACAATGCTCTAACAGAGTGAGCCATCAGAATCCACCACTCCTTTTTGGATCTTCAGTTACACATACAACATCAGCTCATTTTGAAGAGTCTGCAGCTTGGGTGACAGTTTAGAGTCATCAAGACCAAGTAAGATTTTCTGTGTGAACTCAAAAGTGTTTGTCAGTCCCTTGGGATAGCTGAGATGTTGTGCATAAATCAGGCCGAACATTACCAGGAAGGCATCAGCAAGCCTGGGGAGATTGACAACCACATCACCCTCTAGGACGACAGAGACTCTCACTGGGTGGTAGTGAACTGGGCTTGTGGCATCATCACTGACTGTTGGAAGGAGGACCACTGATGCATCCCCCAGGTCTGGCTCATCCATATCATCCTTAAAAAAAATTTTAAATACTAATCACATTTACTGAAACTATGGCTGTGGCAATTTTGATTACAGTTGGATGTAGGGGTGGAACGGTACATGTATTTGTATTGAACCGAAACGGTACGGGCGTCTCGGTACGGTACATGAATTTACACGGAGAATACACGGTATAAAAATAAATCAAACTTGCAAATGAATTAATGTAATGCGGAACTACTGTTAGACAAGCGGTTCTTTAGGGACACCTAATCTGTAGCCCTGCCCTTAGCTCTGAAGCTCCCGAGCCCCGCCTACATGTCGAGTCAGTCAGTCCAGTCCAAATGAAGAGTCCGCATGAAGCGAACTAGTCCCTTCCAAATACAACCAAACACGGACATCGCTGTATCCCTTCTCGCCTCGACCACAAATGGCCTCCAGGCCCGTTTGATTCGCTGTTTGCTCCAGTATTAGCTGTTAGCTCTGCCGTTAGCTGTTAGCTCCGCCGTTAGCTGTTAGCTTCGCCGTTAGCTGTTAGCTCCGCCATTAGCTGTTAGCTTCGCCGTTAGCGTGTGAAGCTAACACCAAAACTCGTCAACTGCTCTTTTAACATCCCTGCTCTGTGCATTGGCATATGAGAGCAGCGCTTGCCTCCCATATCACACTACTAGCTGATTGTCTTATTTTGTTTCCAAGTTACAGATGGAGTCTGGAGATGATGCAGGGTACTTCTTGTTTACTGTTTACATCTTACTTTATACACTTCAAGCTGTTACAGCTAGCTCAGTGGACAGCCTGAGACATGCACAAAAAAAGGCCTTTTGCATTTTTGTTTTGCTTTCCCCTCCATTGTACCAAACCGAACCGTGATGTCTGAACCGAGGTATGAACCGAACCGTGACTTCTGTGTACTGTTCCACCCCTAGTTGGATGTCATATAAATAACAATAAATACACAAGTCTGAAAGACTCCTGTTCATTCTGCTGCGTTGTGCTCTCGTTGCTGAGAAAGTGAGATTACTTTTATGTGTTCCACTGTGAGGCTAATGACGGCTACTTGATTTTCTTTGCAGTTTATTTTTTTGATGCTGTAATGGGCTCAAAATGACACTTCACACTTATAAACATCTTGCCAGAGGTTTGTAGTTGAAACACTGGTACATATACAGAAATTCTAGTGTGTTGGAAATGAAATGAATATATTAATTTGTTAATTTACAGTACAATAGG
Organism: Coregonus lavaretus; assembly: GCF_964263955.1. Classification (NCBI taxonomy): domain Eukaryota; kingdom Metazoa; phylum Chordata; class Actinopteri; order Salmoniformes; family Salmonidae; genus Coregonus; species Coregonus lavaretus. Next base: position 92,559,021 of record NC_139988.1, on the reverse strand, counting down.
CCTGATATCTCTTTACTGGGACTTACCACACATGTTCTGAAAAATCCAGAGACTTCCTCTAGTAGATAATCAGGAAGGGCATGGAGAACAGTGGTACGCCTTGTGTGGACATCATGTAATTCCTAAGAAGATTAAAATAGTGTTGTGACAAGTTTACTAATCAAACCCAATGACAAACAGTCCCAACTAATTATTAATTAATTAATTAATTAATTACCGATATCTGCACATAAATCCACTAATAACCTGCTGACTGGTGCAATTGTGGAATTCAAAAGCTTATTTGAAGCATTAAACTCCCAACATTACACTAAGACTCTACCTGTGAAATGTACAATCACCTGTGTATCATGGACTTTGAAAATGTTTGCCAAAGCATCTGCAGTCTTTCCAGTTTTGGAAGCTTTCTGTCTAAATAAGGCCATCAAACGAGGAGTGTGGCGATCAAACTCGGCATAGAAAGTGTTAGGTAGGTTCTGGTTAGTTATCCGTTAGGAACTCTGCATATATGAGGAAAGGACAGTAACAGTAATTATTTATTTTATGATGAATGAAATTAGGCAACATTACACACAATGTGACATACAGTAGCAAAGATAAAAACAGAAAAAATAACCTACAAAATGAATTTATTAATTAAATTGACGATGATTTTACCTCAGACTGCATATGAAGAGCAGGCCAGAGGTCCATTAGCTCTTTCACCGGTGGGCAGGACATTACAATAGTCTGTCGTTGCAAGGCAAAACATGTTCTGCATCATCTTACCAATAAGGGGTAGGTTTCTCTCAGTCTTCTTTACTTCCTCAACAATAGCCTGCCTCAAAAGGTCAAGACTTGAGGGATCCTCTCCTTGAGGAAAGTTAGGCAGAAAGTTGACCTCTGCACACTTAGGCCTTTTGATGTTGGAGTGTGAAGGTTCATTCTCAGGGTTTTTTCGGCTTCTTTTCCCAGCATTTACAGCGACCTCCTGACATCCAGCCCTTCTCATCTTGGTCCTGTAATTGCCCATTTTAAACTTGATGCTGTTCTTCCAGCCATTCCATCCATTGTCAGATCCTGCTTCTCACAAGAGCTTCAGCCACCATTGCTATCTCTTTATCACTGGGGTAAGCCTTAAAACCATATATGGTAGATGCCAGTTTGTCTAAAATATTGTGCTTTTGGTCCCTTGACAACTGAAGAGGTCTTTCATTCTTTTCAAATTCAGCATTCCCATCTCTAAGTGTCAGCTCAACGTCAAATGCAAATGTGGGAATTTGAAAAGGACCTGGAGGCCATCTGCTCAGACGTTCTGGGGATGACACATCTGAAAGGGTATCAGTTGATGCAAGAGAACTGGAATCCTGTCTAACTGAAATATGAACACAGGCTTTTTGTGGTAAATGTCAACAAGGCAAGTGAGTTTTCCATCAAAGTCTGGATCTTTGTATTGCAAACTGAAGTCACAGTCCAATTCCAGTTGTTCTTTTAAAATCTCAATCACTGCATCAACAGAGGCTGGACGGGAGCTGAGTTTTAATTTTCTAACACGGTCTGCCTCGATGATACGAAGGATCATGTTTTGTGGGGCTTCAGCTGCCATCACTTTAATAAAAGAAGAGATTTGGAGGTTAAAAACACATCAGCACACAGACATTATAGTGCATTTATAAGGCTTTCTAAATGTTTATAATCATTAATGACAACCTCCAACGTGTTCAGCATTCATAATGCTTTATACCTCCATGCCAAAGTGCCAGTGTTTGAAAGAAAAATCTGAGACCTGGGTTCCACAGTACATTATAACTACCATAACATTAGCCAGATATATTTGTGCTTTTAATGCATTATAGACATGTTCTTTAGAATGTGTTACCAAAAAGTGCAATTCCAAAATGCAGGTCATGTATGTTAATTAGGGCTGTCCCGATTACCATATTTAGACAATCGATTGTTCGTCGACATAAAATCGATCTTAATCTAAGCTTCGATGGCCGGGGGGGGGGAGGCTGGCGGACATAATGAATGTATGGCAAAACAAACACTGCATGTCTCCAAAACTTATCAGGCAGGTTTCCAGGATGCCAAGTAGCCTACTCATTTCAATGTAACAATTGCCGATGAGAACCGGTGTCAAAAATGAAAAAAATGAAAAAATAGATCACAGACTTCATGATCGATTACCATGGCAACGAACGAAGCTTTGATTTTTTTTGGGGTCAGCCCTAATGTTGATTTATATAATGATTGATTGTACTGACCACATTTTCCAATAAATGAACAATTAATGATTTTGTGAAGAATTACTTACCATAGAGTGGTCTTAATTTTGTCTCACTTGTATGAACCTCTTGGGAGTCAACAGCAGCAAGCCATCAATCTTGTATGCAGAGAGTGGGATTGTATCATTGAAGTCAGATTGCAGGTGGATAGACAGGCTTCCCTGTATGGCTGACAGCTCATGGGATCGAAGATGCTCTACATATCAGGAGTCATAATCACAACAGAGAAAATAAACATTGTGATTCACAAGGTAGATCTGTGTTAGTCTGCAACATTTTTGACAGTCCCCCACTGATTCCAACTGACACAAACATGCCACTGGTATAGTCTGTGCCATCAATAGTCACCTTTGATGTACGATAGACAGTGTCACTAGTTGTTTGTCCTCTAACGTGAGCCTGAGCTACTTCTGGTAGAGCTGAAACCAAAACAGAGTCAACCCTGGATGTTTTTTGTTTTTTTGTTTGAAAAAAAAGATGGTGAACCAAGGTGATATGCCACCATGTGTTGGTGTCTGATTGCCAGTGTCTTCAAGACATTTTAGAAGTTTTGAGCGTCATGCACCACTCTCTTTGAAGAAGCGATGTTTAGCTTCAAATCGCATGGTCCAAACATGCACCAGGGGCCCAAAGCACTTAACTAAGGTGGGGTAATGCTCCACATAGTGATGTTAAGGATGAAGCCTAAACTCAGGGAAAGCCTCTTGTAGGATCTGTCTGTGGTCACTGATTTTGCAAACAAAATAGTCCAAATGTTTCATCAGAAAATGATGGGCACAATGCTAATTCCACCAACTCTTTCAAGTCCATCAAAACCTCCCATGCAACATTACCTTCTGGTACTTTACTGCCTACAAGTAACGGAAGTAGTCTGAGCAGCGTGGCATTTTCATGCCCGTTGCCTCCAATTGTTTTCCGGGTCATGAATGTTTTGGGAACTGGATGAGGTTTATTTACTTTATCAGTGTGCTGATGTGGGGAATGATGTGATCCTTTGGTTCAAATACTCTAAAGTGAAGTGCTTAAGCCGAATCATTTCTCTAATGCAAAGTGCAAGTTCAACTGGAACGATTCCTTCCAAAAGATCGTGTAGTAGATCTGGAGGAAAACCTGTGATAGGGTGGAAGTGCTCACGTGACTCACGGAAGACACAATCACCTTTAACCCCAAATTGGCTGCTTGAACTCTCATCTTGGAGGACATTTTGTACATGAATGTCATGACTCGCTTTGGTTCTCTGGACAAATTCCTCCTTTTTTACCTCAGTTGTTTGAAACTGTTCACTTGTGGCCATACAGAATCTGCAACACAGAATCTGCTCTGAATGACTCCAAAAAGCCACCTAACCCATGTGCAGCCAGATTGTCAGCAGAAACACAGAAGACGGTGCCTTTCACATTCTGACCAACAGATTCAATGAACACACCATCCTGTTCAGGTGTGTGAACATCACAAACCAGTGGAGCAAGTACAGCTGCATATCCATATTTCTGGAGTTCTGTCACTTTAGCTAGCATGGCCAATTGTATAGTGTGCATTGCTGATCTATACTTGGGCGGCACATTTGATAGGACCCAGTATACGGCACTGTGAACTTTACGTGATGTGCCGAGAGGGTTAGCGATTTCATGATCGTCAAAATATAGCTGTATTGCTAGGTGTAGATCTTCTGTTGAGAGTAACTCATTTTCCTGGAAATGAGAGCCATCACGATATGACACATAATAATAACCAGGCTCAGTGTTTGGTTCTCCGATCTTGCTCAAGACATCTGTGTTTTTAAACAGCTCCTGAGTCATTGGAAGGATTGGAACGTACATGATGGTATGACCAGGTGCTTCTAAATTGTACTCTACTGGCATTACCAATGGATAGTTGTGCTCTATAAATGTCTTTCCTTCGCTTTATAAGAGGACAACTCTGCACCTTTGGAGGTTGCACTAAATACAACATTAGAGTCCATGACAGCACTGACAACTTCATTGAGTGTGGAATCTGTGATATTGTGACCATGTCTCTGCAATATATATAATATATAATTGCATCCTTGATCAATGGCTGAGATAAAGAGAAGATCTGATTCAAGTGATCAACTATTTCTTGTGAAGCTGTGTTTGACACATGAAGGATAGCCTGCATCTTTAGAAATAAAGACGCTGCATTAAGTTTTGAGCTGATTTTTTAGTTTTGAAGTATCACACTGCTCATCATCCTGCATTTCTGTGCTCCGGACTGGACACTCTTCATCCACATCAATAGTGACGTTAGAGTTTGGTGGCTTGGAGATTCTGAGTATGTTCATAGACAATGTCACTACCAAAGTCTGACGCAAGACTCGCTTGATGCACTCTACTTTTATGGGAATTAAAAGAAGCGTATACATTTGTGCTATAGTTACAACCTTTGTATGGGCATACCACTGTCTCATGCTTTTTTAAGTGTGTTCTTATGTGACTGAGGAGTACATACTCAGAAAAAGGTTGCTGAAATGTGCATAAAGGACACTTGAAAGTCACAAGTTCCTGAATCTCCTTTGCATTCCTGTTATGTTCTTGAATATGATATCTTGACAGATGTGTACTCAGTGCACTAAGTGTCTGAAATGTGCACATGCAATCATCATGGAGGCATGGGAGTGGGCTAATTTTAGAAAAGTGGCTGTGCTGCAGTCTGCAGTGTTTAAATAAATATTTTCCAGTGGTAAAAGAAGCTGAACACAACTTACAGTGCCAAGTCATATTTAAATAAAAAATAAATAAATGTGTCATTTAGCAGACGGTCTTATCCAGAGCGACTTACAGGAGCAAATAGGGTTAAGTGCCTTGCTCAAGGGCACATCGACAGGTTTTGCTGCCTGAAGAGGAAGCGCACGCAAATACTACAAAATAAAATATGTGAGTGCATATATGTAATTTATTAACTAGCCAACATTGTAACAAGCAAACTATTAACAATTAATTCTTTATAAATGTATATACGTGTGTGTGTGTGTGTGTGTGTGTGTGTGTGTGTGTGTGTGTGTGTGTGTGTGATATTTTATATATACAAATCTATCTGATGCAATTGATTTATTCTCAATTCGTTCTTGATTTGACTTATTTGTTCTTTCAAAATAAGACATACATTTTTCTTCTCATTTTGTCTGTCATATTTGACGTGTACCTATGATGAAAATTACAGGCCTCTCTCATCTTTTTAAGTGGGAGAACTTGCACAATTGGTGGCTGACTAAATACTTTTTTCCCCCACTGTATATATATATATAAACATGGGGGATTGGAAGTGATGCAGACAATTACGTTGATGGAAGTTACAATCTATCTGCAATATTAAAGCTGATCTACCCCTTGAAAAAAAATAAGACATGTCTTTGCATGATTAATGCCTAAGGAAATTAATTTCTATGTGTCCTATCTTTGTTTGTAGTTTATAAAATGTTAACCCAAAGTAAGCTAGCAGTGTTATTAAAAGTCTTACCGAAACATTAAGTTAAAGTTTTAAGTTATTGAAAAACCTCCAAATAACTAAATATTTTCAATTCTCAGAGCGTTAATAAAACCTCCCAGGAAAACTTTAAAGGAACCAAAAAATTCTCAGAACCAGTTTCACCAGTCAGGAAACGTATGGCTTCATTCCCACAACCAATGTGAAACCAAAAACATACATTCCCACAACTTCCAAGGAACCAACTGTGCTAGCTGGGACACTCTTACAAAGATTGTAGAACTGGGAATGGACTGCTGAGGGGCTTAACTTTCGTCAACATAACTATGAAACCACTTTAACTGGTACAACACTTCCACTAACGGTTGGCACAAATACAACATATTTTAGACTATGCCCCCAAACTATGCTAATGATCCCCCGCCAGCACATTGCCCCACCTACAATGCAGTAATGATTGTACCTTACATTGAATGTATTGGGTAGAAAAAATGTACCATTATAATAGATTTTGCGCACATTGGGGAAGGTAACTCCTTTTTATACACTTGTTTCTCTACCTGTATTCTGACCTTGAACTTAAGCATGAGAATACGATGCTATTCAACCTTTATTCGTTTGGGGTGGAGATCAAATAAATGAAGGTGTGGTGGAGGTGCATCTACAGATATATTCTGACCTTGACTTAATTCCCTCATAATTCCACCACCTTTACGCGCGATAAAATGATGAATAAGATCAAGCAACCTGTCGGTTCCAAGTGGAACAACAATTACTTTATTTTTTGCGATAGAAACAACACCAGCACTGTGATTTGGAAATTGATAAGAGCTATTGATAAGAGCTATTGATAAGAGCTATTGATAAGAGCTATTGATAAGAGCTAGGTAAATGAGTAAGCCGTTTGGGATAAGGGAATTGTAAATATAAATAACAATTGTTTGATCTATTTTACCTTATGATCGTAGGAGAAAAATGTGAAACCAGTCATATGGCAGCAAACTGAAGCACATCAACATATCAACTTTTCCACGGTGAAGTTTATGAAATGCTGGCCTTATAACTTTCAGATATGAAATGTAGCCATGCTCAAATTACACTATAGCGCCAAACCTACTGAGCTGATTTATGATTTCTATAACATTTTTTATTATATGCCCAGACTTTTTACTGTGTTTTTTACAATTTGTATGATGTTAAATATTAGCCGCTATCGGTAGCCCCCGTCAGTTATACCCACATTTATAACTGTCACTAGTGTTTGTTTCCTTATTTACATTTTACATCATTACGTTACTGTCACAACTTCCTCCGAGGCTGCCTCCCCTCCTTGTTCGGGCAGGTTTCGGCGTTCGTCGTCACCGGCTTAGTAGCTACTGCCGCTCCCATTTATCATCACTCCACTTGTCTTGTCTTGTCAATCACACACACCTGGTGCTCATTCCCTTAATTTGTCTGTGTATAAGTGTTCCCTCTGTTCTCCTTGTCTTTGTGAGTGATTGTTCTATGTGGGAGGAGAGTAGCTCGGTTGAGATACTCTCTCATTTATTTTGCCAGGGTTGATTTTCCCCTGTGTCATTACATTTATTGTATTTTCTGAGACTGTGTTTGGTCAGGGAGGATTGTTTCCCCTGTACCTGTTTCAATTGCCGTTGTAGGCGCATTGTACGTCTGGAAGGAATAAATCTGCATCCGGTTATTTTACTCCTGCGCCTGACTCCGTCCATCATTCACCACAGATACATTGTTTGTTGACCTTTCTTTCCTCTGTCACGTTCCTGTGGTTGTTTCTGAGGACCGCTGGCAATAGTGGATCATCTTAGGCTAACATTGAGCAATACTTTGCGACGTGTAGCCTGTTTGAATCTTTATGTAACGCAGACCATACGTAACAGTTTAACCCTGGAGCACGGTTAATGACAACTGAACCGTTATCATACAGTTCCATGATTATTGAGGATTATTGGGGTGGATTTATAGGACTGCTGTTCAACCCCCATTGTACACATTTCTCACCTTCCAATATTTCATGGGTTCAACAATTGAATATGGAAACTTTCACGATTAATTAAACCACTGTATTTTTTATTCACTGATATATTTCATTCTTAAATGCTCTCCAAACCTGTTTTTCTTTTTGTATTCATAAATACGTTCCTAATCCTAAATAATATTCAAGATATTCTTAAGAGTATTTTTAAATCTACCGATTGGGGCTGAAAAGGAAACAAATATGTATTTACATGGCTTTCTTTAATTGATCCCTAATATTCTGAACCATTCTCTCCATATATTCTAGTGAGTCTGTCAAAAAAAAATCAAATTAAAGGTACACCAAATTTAAAGGGATGGCTTTAGATAAATGTACTGAAAACCCAATTGAATGAAAGCTCCACAAGAAAATCAATTGGCCAGCAAGTGGGAGGGTTTTCAGTGGTATAAGTATAACTGTAGAACCTATCATTAGTTCTACCTGGAACCAGAGGGTTCTTCATGAGAGGGTTCTAAATGGAACTCAAAAAGGTTCCCCTACAGGGACAAATCAAAGGGTTCTACGTGGCTCCCAAAAGGGTTCCTCCATATGAACAGATGACAGAATCGTGCAACCAGAGGATTCTTTATGACATGGTTCTACGTAGAACCCAATTGGATTCTCCTACAGGGACAAAACAATTATCTGGGTTCCTTGTGAGAGGGTTCTAAAAAATTAAATGGTTCTACGTGGCTCCCAAAAGGGTTCCCCCATAGGGACAAATGACAGAATGTCTATTCGTTCTAATCTCTATCATACCTACAGACCCGGTGGGGGAGCAGGACAGTCAGGTTACTGATCACAAGTCATCGGAATACAGCAGCATACTGTCCCTTACCGCATTAATACCTTAATCTAGCAACAACAACAAAGAAACTGTAGCTTGTTGTATTTTTACCGTATTTTCACTGCAACCAGTAGATGGGCAATGTTTAACAGTGTCATGAAGAACCCTTTGGTTCTAACAGTGTCATGAAGAACCCTTTGGTTCTAACAGTGTCATGAAGAACCCTTTGGTTCTAACAGTGTCATGAAGAACCCTTTGGTTCTAACAGTGTCATGAAGAACCCTTTGGTTCTAACAGTGTCATGAAGAACCCTTTGGTTCTAACAGTGTAATGAAGAACCATACAAATGTTTAAACAAAGGGTTATTCAAATAATCAATATAAAAAGGTTCCCCTACAGCAGGGGGGTCAAACTCGTTCCATGGAGGGCCTAGTGTATTCTGGGTATTGCTGTTCCTTTCAATGAAGACCTAGACAACCAGGTGAGGGGAGTTCCTTACTAATTAGTGACTTAGACAACCAGGTGAGGGGAGTTCCTTACTAATTAGTGACCTAGACAACCAGGTGAGGGGAGTCCCTTACTAATTAGTGACCTAGACAACAAAGGTGAGGGGAGTTCCTTACTAATTAGTGACCTAGACGACCAGGTGAGGGGAGTTCCTACTAATTAGTGACCTAGACAACCAGGTGAGGGGAGTTCCTTACTAATTAGTGACTTAGACAACCAGGTGAGGGGAGTTCCTTACTAATTAGTGACCTAGACAACCAGATGAGGGGAGTTCCTTACTAATTAGTGACCTAGACAACCAGGTGAGGGGAGTCCCTTACTAATTAGTGACTTAGACAACCAGGTGAGGGGAGTCCCTTACTAATTAGTGACTTAGACAACCAGGTGAGGGGAGTTCCTTACTAATTAGTGACCTAGACAACCAGGTGAGGGGAGTCCCTTACTAATTAGTGACCTAGACAACCAGGTGAGGGGAGTTCCTCACTAATTAGTGACCTAGACAACCAGGTGAGGGGAGTCCCTTACTAATTAGTGACTTAGACAACCAGGTGAGGGGAGTTCCTTACTAATTAGTGACCTACACAAACCAGGTGAGGGGAGTCCGTTACTAATTAGTGACCTAGACAACCAGGTGAGGGGAGTTCCTTACTAATTAGTGACCTGGACAACCAGGTGAGGGGAGTTCCTTACTAATTAGTGACCTAGACAACCAAGTGAGGGGAGTTCCTTACTAATTAGTGACTTAGACAACCAGGTGAGGGGAGTTCCTTACTAATTAGTGACCTAGACAACCAGGTGAGGGGAGTTCCTTACTAATTAGTGACCTAGACAACCAGGTGAGGGGAGTTCCTTACTAATTAGTGACCTAGACAACCAGGTGAGGGGAGTTCCTTACTAATTAGTGACCTAGACAACCAGGTGAGGGGAGTTCCATACTAATTAGTGACCTAGACAACCAGGTGAGGGGAGTTCCTTACTAATTAGTGACCTAGACAACCAGGTGAGGGGAGTTCCTTACTAATTAGTGACCTAGACAACCAGGTGAGGGGAGTTCCTTACTAATTAGTGACCTAGACAACCAGGTGAGGGGAGTTCCTTACTAATTAGTGACCTAGACAACCAGGTGAGGGGAGTTCCTTACAAATTAGTGACCTAGACAACCAGGTGAGGGGAGTTCCTTACTAATTAGTGACCTAGACAACCAGGTGAGGGAGTTCCTTACTAATTAGTGACCTAGACAACCAGGTGAGGGGAGTTCCTTACTAATTAGTGACCTAGACAACCAGGTGAGGGGAGTTCCTTACTAATTAGTGACCTAGACAACCAGGTGAGGGGAGTTCCTTACTAATTAGTGACCTAGACAACCAGGTGAGGGGAGTTCCATACTAATTAGTGACCTAGACAACAAGGTGAGGGGAGTTCCTTACTAATTAGTGACCTAGACAACCAGGTGAGGGGAGTTCCTTACTAATTAGTGACTTAGACAACCAGGTGAGGGGAGTTCCTTACAAATTAGTGACCTAGACAACCAGGTGAGGGGAGTTCCTTACTAATTAGTGACCTAGACAACCAGGTGAGGGGAGTTCCTTACTAATTAGTGACCTAGACAACCAGGTGAGGGGAGTTCCTTACTAATTAGTGACCTAGACAACCAGGTGAGGGGAGTTCCTTACTAATTAGTGACCTAGACAACAAAGGTGAGGGGAGTTCCTTCCTAATTAGTGACCTAGACAACCAGGTGAGGGGAGTTCCTTACTAATTAGTGACCTAGACAACCAGGTGAGGGGAGTTCCTTACTAATTAGTGACCTAGACAACCAGGTGAGGGGAGTTCCTTACTAATTAGTGACCTATACAACCAGGTGAGGGGAGTTCCTTACTAATTAGTGACCTAGACAACCAGGTGAGGGGAGTTCCTTACTAATTAGTGGTGAAAGGTGTTAGAGCTAAAGCGGTGTTTGTCAGACCATGAGACATCCCGACAAATCGGTCTTCTCACAAAAACGTCTCTAGCGTCTGACAAACTATTATGACCACTCTGTGGAAAGTGGAGACTAGCACAAACACGATCGTGGCAGCACTATTTGCTCTATGATCCCACAAGTGTCTGGACTCATCTGAAGGTAACCGCTACCGGTAGAAAACAATGAATGAAAGGATAAAGGTAGTTTTGTGCCAAAAAAGGGGTTCAATATGCGTAAATATATATATATATATATATATATATATATATATATATATATATATATATATTTCCTGAATTTAGGACAGACACTTCAAAACCTTTCATTTTTTAACTGTATTTTTTTCCATTTATGACTGTGTTATTAAATGCATTAATCTGGGCTATTTGTTTTTATACCTAAAGGGGTCCTAAAATTCTATATCAAATACCTAATGATCCATAGTATGACCATCTTAAAACAATTCAACATGTCATCTTAGAATCCCTCCAGGCAGCATCAGTGGTACCAGTTATATTAATAGAACAGCGTTCCTCCAGGCAGCATCAGTGGTACCACTTGTATTAACATAACAGCATTCCTCCAGGCAGCATCAGTGGTACCACTTGTATTAACATAACAGCATTCCTCCAGGCAGCATCAGTGGTACCACTTGTATTAACAGAACAGCATTCCTCCAGGCAGCATCAGTGGTACCACTTGTATTAACAGAACAGCATTCCTCCAGGCAGCATCAGTGATACCACTTATATTAATAGAACAGCATTCCTCCAGGCAGCATCAGTGGTACCACTTATATTAACAGAACAGCATTCCTCCAGGCAGCATCAGTGGTACCACTTGTATTAACATAACATCATTCCTCCAGGCAGCATCAGTGGTACCACTTGTAATAACAGAACAGCATTCCTCCAGGCAGCATCAGTGGTACCACTTGTATTAACAGAACAGCATTCCTCCTGGCAGCATCAGTTGTACCACTTATTTTAAGAGAACAGCATTCCTCCAGGCAGCATCAGTGGTACCACTTGTATTAACATAACAGCATTCCTTCAGGCAGCATCAGTGGTACCACTTGTATTAACAGAACAGCATTCCTCCAGGCAGCATCAGTGGTACCACTTGTATTAACAGAACAGCATTCCTCCAGGCAGCATCACTGGTATCACTTATATTAATAGAACAGCATTCCTCCAGGCAGCATCAGTGGTACCACTTATATTAACAGAACAGCATTCCTCCAGGCAGCATCAGTGGTACCACTTGTATTAACAGAACAGCATTCCTCCAGGCAGCATCAGTGGTACCACTTGTATTAACAGAACAGCATTCCTCCAGGCAGCATCAGTTGTATCACTTATATTAATAGAACAGCATTCCTCCAGGCAGCATCAGTGGTACCACTTATATTAACAGAACAGCATTCCTCCAGGCAACATCAGTGGTACCACTTGTATTAACAGAACAGCGTTCCTCCAGGCAGCATCAGTGGTACCACCTATATTAACAGAACAGCATTCCTCCAGGCAGCATCAGTGGTACCACCTATATTAACAGAACAGCATTCCTCCAGGCAGCATCAGTGGTACCACCTATATTAACAGAACAGCATTCCTCCAGGCAGCATCAGTGGTACCACTTGTATTAACAGAACAGCTTTCCTCCAGGCAGCATCAGTGGTACCACTTGTATTAACAGAACAGCATTCCTCCAGGCAGCATCAGTGGTACCACTTGTATTAACATAACAGCATTCCTCCAGGCAGCATCAGTGGTACCACTTGTATTAACAGAACAGCATTCCTCCTGGCAGCATCAGTTGTACCACTTATTTTAACAGAACAGCATTCCTCCAGGCAGCATCAGTGGTACAACTTGTATTAACAGAACAGCATTCCTCCAGGCAGCATCAGTGGTACCACTTGTATTAACAGAACAGCATTCCTCCAGGCAGCATCAGTGGTACCACTTATATTAACAGAACAGCATTCCTCCAGGCAGCATCAGTGGTACCACTTATATTAATAGAACAGCATTCCTCCAGGCAGCATCAGTGGTACCACTTATATTAACAGAACAGCATTCCTCCAGGCAGCATCAGTGGTACCACTTGTATTAACAGAACAGCATTCCTCCAGGCAGCATCAGTGGTACCACTTGTATTAACAGAACAGCATTCCTCCAGGCAGCATCAGTTGTATCACTTATATTAATAGAACAGCATTCCTCCAGGCAGCATCAGTGGTACCACTTATATTAACAGAACAGCATTCCTCCAGGCAGCATCAGTGGTACCACCTATATTAACAGAACAGCATTCCTCCAGGCAGCATCAGTGGTACCACGTTGTCCTTTCCTGCAGTCAACTAGTGGCCTCGTGTGGAATGTTATTCATATTTTTCATAATTTCATAATTAATTTCAAAAAAGAAAATCAGGTGTTTTTATGTCAAACTGTTTTGTTATATTTCAGTCTTCTGTGATGTATATAAAGTGTAATATTGGGATGCAAACTCAAAATGTAATACATTTCAACTCTATATCTGACATGGTACAAGGTGTCGTATTTTTAAGGCCATAACCCTGTGTGTGAGGTGTATACTTTTGTTTCAAAGTATATTTGTTTAAGACTACCAAGAAACACTCTGTGTGACCCTGATTGTTGCTCCTAGACGTTTCCACTTCACAATAACAGCACTTACAGTTGACCGGGGCAGCTCTAGCAGGGCAGAAATCTGACAAACTGACTTGTTGGAAAGGTGGCATCCTATGATGGTGCCACGTTGAAAGTCACTGAGCTCTTCAGTAAGGCCATTCTACTGCCAATGTTTTACTATGGAGATTGCATGTTTGTGTGTTCGATTTTATACACCTGTCAGCAACGGGTGTGGCTGAAATAGCTGAATCCACTAATTTAAAGGGGTGCCCACATACTTTTGTATATATAGTGTACATATATGTTTCCCCTTTCATCTGTCTGGTGTTAGCTAGTTACTGGCTAGCTAGGTCTTCATCTGTCTGGTGTTAGCTAGTTACTGGCTAGCTAGGTCTTCATCTGTGTCTGGTGTTAGCTAGTTACTGGCTAGCTAGGTCTTCATCTGTGTCTGGTGTTAGCTAGTTACTGGCTAGCTAGGTCTTCATCTGTCTGGTGTTAGCTAGTTAATGGCTAGCTAGGTCTCCATCTGTCTGGTGTTAGCTAGTTAATGGCTAGCTAGGTCTTCATCTGTCTGGTGTTAGCTAGTTACTGGCTAGCTAGGTCTCCATCTGTCTGGTGTTAGCTAGTTAATGGCTAGCTAGGTCTTCATCTGTCTGGTGTTAGCTAGTTAATGGCTAGCTAGGTCTCCATCTGTCTGGTGTTAGCTAGTTAATGGCTAGCTAGGTCTTCATCTGTCTGGTGTTAGCTAGTTACTGGCTAGCTAGGTCTCCATCTGTCTGGTGTTAGCTAGTTAATGGCTAGCTAGGTCTTCATCTGTCTGGTGTTAGCTAGTTACTGGCTAGCTAGGTCTTCATCTGTCTGGTGTTAGCTAGTTACTGGCTAGCTAGGTCTTCATCTGTCTGGTGTTAGCTAGTTAATGGCTAGCTAGGTCTTCAGCTGTCTGGTGTTAGCTAGTTACTGGCTAGCTAGGTCTTCATCTGTCTGGTGTTAGCTAGTTAATGGCTAGCTAGGTCTTCATCTGTCTGGTGTTAGCTAGTTACTGGCTAGCTAGGTCTTCATCTGTCTGGTGTTAGCTAGTTAATGGCTAGCTAGGTCTTCATCTGTGTCTGGTGTTAGCTAGTTACTGGCTAGCTAGGTCTTCATCTGTCTGGTGTTAGCTAGTTACTGGCTAGCTAGGTCTTCATCTGTCTGGTGTTAGCTAGTTAATGGCTAGCTAGGTCTTCATCTGTGTCTGGTGTTAGCTAGTTACTGGCTAGCTAGGTCTTCATCTGTCTGGTGTTAGCTAGTTACTGGCTAGCTGGGTCTTCAGCCAGCATGGAACAAAGGGGGGGAAGGTTTGTTCAAAACTCTGACGCAGTTGTCAAGTCAACACATCCGTCAGTGTGGCTGGGATCATCACAAGAGACATGCCAGATGCGATTTCAATGGCAGAATCAGTGGTACCGTTTATATTAATAGAACAGCATTCCTCAGTATCAGTATGAGGGAGAGAGTCTACTAAACATTACAGGGTACGTCATCTCAAATCAAATCAAATCAAATCAAATTTTATTGGCCACATGCGCCGAATACAACAGGTGCAGACATTACAGTCAAATGCTTACTTACAGCCCTTAACCAACAGTGCATTTATTTTAAATAAAAAGTAAAATAAAACAACAACAAAAAAGTGTTGAGAAGAAAGGGCAGAAGTAAAATAAAATAACAGTAGGGAGGCTGTATATACAGGGGGGTACCGGTGCAGAGTCAATGTGCGGGGGCACCGGCTAGTTGAGGTAATTGAAGTAATATGTACAGTTACAGTTACAGTTAGTTAAAGTGACTATGCATAACTAATAAACAGAGTAGCAGCAGCGTAAAAAGATGGGGTGGGGGTGGGGGGGCAGTGCAAATAGTCCGGGTAGCCATGATCCTGGATGGCAGGAAGCTTGGCCCCAGTGATGTACTGGGCCGTACGCACTACCTTCTGTAGTGCCTTGCGGTCGGAGGCCGAACAGTTGCCATACCAGGCGGTGATGCAACCAGTTAGGATGCTCTCGATGGTACAGCTGTAGAATTTTTTGAGGATCTGAGGACCCATGCCAAATCTTTTCATTCTCCTGAGGGGGAATAGGCTTTGTCGTGCCCTCTTCACGACTGTCTTGGTGTGTTTGGACCATGATAGTTCATTGGTGATATGGACACCAAGGAACTTGAAGCTCTCAACCTGTTCCACTACAGCCCCATCGATGAGAATGGGGGCATGCTCAGTCCTCTTTTTTTTCCTGTAGTCCACAATCATCTCCTTTGTCTTGGTCACGTTGAGGGAGAGGTTGTTATCCTGGCACCACACGGCCAGGTCTCTGACCTCCTCCCTATAGGCTGTCTCATCGTTGTCGGTGATCAGGCCTACCACTGTTAATTCGTCGGCAAACTTAATGATGGTGTTGGAGTCGTGCCTGGCCATGCAGTCAAGGGTGAACAGGGAGTACAGGAGGGGACTGAGCACGCACCCCTGAGGGGCCCCCGTGTTGAGGATCAGTGTGGCAGATGTGTTGTTACCTACCCTTACCACCTGGGGGCGGCCCGTCAGGAAGTCCAGGATCCAGTTGCAGAGGGAGGTGTTTAGTCCCAGGATCCTTAGCTTATTGATGAGCTTTGAGGGCACTATGGTGTTGAACGCTGAGCTGTAGTCAATTAATAGCATTCCCACGTAGGTGTTCCTCTTGTCCAGGTGGGAAAGGGCAGTGTGGAGTGCAATAGAGACTGCATCATCTGTGGATCTGTTGGGGCGGTATGCAAATTGGAGTGGGTCTAGGGTTTCTGGGATAATGGTGTTGATGTGAGCCATGACCAGCCTTTCAAAGCACTTCATGGCTACAGATGTCAGTGCTACGGGTCGGTAGTCATTTAGGCAGGTTATCTTAGTGTCCTTGGGCACGGGGACTATGGTGGTCTGCTTGAAACATATTGGTATTACAGACTCAGTCAGGGACATGTTGAAAATGTCAGTGAAGACACTTGCCAGTTGGTCAGGACATGCTCGGAGTACACGTCCTGGTAATCCGTCTGGCCCTGCGGCCTTGTGAATGTTGACCTGCTTAAAAGTCTTACTCACATCGGCTATGGAGAGCGTGATCACATAGTCATCCGGAACAGCTGGTGCTCTCATGCATGCTTCAGTGTTGCTTGCCTCGAAGCGAGCATAGAAGTGGTTTAGCTCGTCTGGAAGTCTTGTGTCACTGGGCAGCTCGCGGCTGTGCTTCCCTTTGTAGTCTGTAATAGTTTTCAAGCCCTGCCACATCCGACGAGCGTCAGAGCCGGTGTAGTACGATTCAATCTTAGTCCTGTATTTACTCTTTGGCTGATTGATGTTTCGTCAGAGGGCATAGCGGGATTTCTTATAAGCGTCCGGGTTAGAGTCCCGCTCCTTGAAAGCGGCAGCTCTACCCTTTAGCTCAGTGCGGATGTTTCCTGTAATCCATGGCTTCTTGTTGGGGTATGTACGTACGGTCACTGTGGGGACGACATCTTCGATGCACTTATTGATGAAGCCAGTGACTGATGTGGTGTACTCCTCAATGCTATCTGAAGAATCCCGGAACAGTCCTGTAGCTTAGCATCTGCGTCATCTGACCACTTTTTTATTAACTGAGTCACTGGTGCTTCCTGCTTTAGTTTTTGCTTATAAGCAGGAATCAGGAGGATAGAGTTATGGTCAGATTTGCCAAATGGAGGGCGAGGGAGAGCTTTGTATGCGTCTCTGTGTGTGGAGTAAAGGTGGTCTAGAGTTTTTTTTCCCCTGGTTGCACATTTAACATGCTGGTAGAAATTAGGTAGAACGGATTTATGTTCCCCTGCATTAAAGTCCCCGGCCACTAGGAGCGCTGCCTCTGGATGAGCGTTTTCCTGTTCACTTATGGCCTTATACAGCTCATTCAGTGCAATCTTAATGCCAGCATCGGTTTGTGGTGGTAAATAGACAGCTATGAAAAATATAGATGAAAACTCTCTTGGTAAATAGTGTGGTCTACAGCTTATCATAAAATACTCTACCTCAGGCGAGCAAAACCTCGAGACTTCCTTAGTATTTGATTTTGTGCACCAGCTGTTGTTTACAAATATACACAGACCGCCACCCCTTGTCTTACCGGAGTCAGCCGTTCTATCCTGCCAATGTAGCGTATAGCCCGCTAGCAGTATGTTGTCCATGTCGTCATTCAGCCACGACTCGGAGAAACATAAGATATTACAGTTTTTAATGTCCCGTTGGTAGGATAACCGTAATCTTAGGTCATCCAATTTATTCTCAAATGATTGAAGATCTCTAGGTGTTGTTTATATATATATTTTTTTTATTTAACCTTTATTTAACTAGGCTAAGAACAAATTCTTATTTACAATGACGGCTTACCCCGGTCAAACCCGGACGACGCTGGGCCAATTGTGCGCCGCCCTATAGGACTGGAATCGAACCAGGGTCTGTAGTGACGCCTCTATCACTGAGATGCAGTGCCTCAGACCGCTGCGCCACTCGGTCTGTAGTGACGCCTCTATCACTGAGATGCAGTGCCTCAGACCGCTGCGCCACTCGGTCTGTAGTGACGCCTCTATCACTGAGATGCAGTGCCTCAGACCGCTGCGCCACTCGGTCTGTAGTGACGCCTCTATCACTGAGATGCAGTGCCTCAGACCGCTGCGCCACTCGGTCTGTAGTGACGCCTCTATCACTGAGATGCAGTGCCTCAGACCGCTGCGCCACTCGGTCTGTAGTGACGCCTCTATCACTGAGATGCAGTGCCTCAGACCGCTGCGCCACTCGGTCTGTAGTGACGCCTCTATCACTGAGATGCAGTGCCTCAGACCGCTGCGCCACTCGGTCTGTAGTGACGCCTCTATCACTGAGATGCAGTGCCTCAGACCGCTGCGCCACTCGGTCTGTAGTGACGCCTCTATCACTGAGATGCAGTGCCTCAGACCGCTGCGCCACTCGGTCTGTAGTGACGCCTCTATCACTGAGATGCAGTGCCTCAGACCGCTGCGCCACTCGGTCTGTAGTGACGCCTCTATCACTGAGATGCAGTGCCTCAGACCGCTGCGCCACTAAATAGCAAGAGTCTCTAACTGTATCTGCCTGGAACACACACTTGTCAAAGATGGCCTCTGTCTTGTGTAATAAATGAGTTTGTCGTTTTTAGTTCAGTTGTTATCGTTTGTCTATTTAGGTTATTCTTGCATAAAACATGTAACACTTCAGTAGAAGCTATATTTCTTCAAAAAAAAAAACATTCAAGCACCTAACTCAGACAGATAGGCCTTCAAAAAAAAATTTTTATAGAGTATGTCGAGTAGTCTGGTCCCAAATCTGTTTGTGCTGTCTTGCCAACTCCTATGTCTTCATAGAGCATGTCAAATGCACCAGCTCCCCCAAACCCCCACCATTACCTTTCAGCAGTCTAGCCCTGAGAGACACTCAGACCGGCGGACCTTGGTCATGCAGCGTCCCAGGCAGAGAGAACAGATTGACACTGGTGTAAAGAGCATCATGGTCTATCTCTGTCGCTCTCTTCACAGCTCTTCATATCTGCTAGGTACCACTAGATCCCAAAGTGGCAGAATGCATTAGATTAGAGTGAGTTTCCATTCCCTCTCTAAACATCAACACCCCTTAAGAGCCAACCAATACGTACAGGGCAGGTCATGTGATTGTTGTTGTTGTGGAGGTCCCAGCTCTTTCCACTGGCTGATCCATATTGATGGAGGGAGGTTGCTGTTTGTGAACGTGTTCTCCCTCTGGGAGGTTAACATTCAGAGGAGCTCTGGGCCAGACACATTATCCTCCGGGAGGATTACATAACTGTTGGCACAGGGGTTGTGTTGTGTTGTGAAGATGAATAGCAGTTCACGGATTAGATCATGTTTTTCTTATAAGGCAGCACTAAGAAGCCCCGTTTAGACCTGGTGCTACGTCCTGATCTTGTCCACGTTCTGATTCTACCCACATTTTTAGACAGGTGCAGACTATTAAAAGACACATTGTAATCTGATTGTGATCAGATCTTCCTGCCACCTCCGGAGGTTGTCAGGTACGTATTTTGTCTGGATATATCAATCAAATGTAAACAGAACTGGATGGTCAAACCATTTAAATCATATTTATACTGGCCCTCTAAAATCATTGACAGGTAGCACTATTGACTCATGACATCAGGAATCGTCTTAAAATACATACATTCACGTTACTTTGAAAGGATAACTATCAAATAATTTTAATACAGCACTTTTGAAATGTGCAGTGAAGGAATTCAGAACATGGGCAGTTCTTCCAGTGTTCTCCCTGTACACCAAGTCAGAACTGTAGGATAAATAAACAGGGGCAAATAAGCAGACAATGAAAGCTCTTACAATATTCGATGATTACATTTCACTAAAACAGGCTATAGACTACATGTGCACCACCAAGTCAGAACAGTAGGCTAAGTTATGAGGGGGAAAGGGACCAAATTATTAGGGTGAGGCACATGGGCAACTAACAGCTTACTACACAACAGCTTACTACAGTTAGTATACATATGGCATATTATATCACTATGCAGCAGCATACAATACATTTTTGGACTCACCTTGTTGTTCTGTGCTCACTTGAACAGGAAGGTGGCGCAGCGGTCCTTCTTGTGGGCAAATTTTGCCATCAAACTTTGTCATCAAAGTCTGTCGTTCTCTGGATTTATGGTGCTTTCAAGACAACTGGGAACTCTGAAAAAAACAAGGTTGAATCATGACGTCGGTGATCTTCAGGTCAGAGCTTTAGAAAGAGGCCAGAATTCCCGACTTGGAATTCCGAGTTGGATGACCCATCCCCTCCTCTCTTCTCCAGACCATCTCCGGTGACCTTCTCCCCTACCTCACCTCGTTGATCAACTCATCCTTGACCGCTGGCCATGTCCCTTCCGTCTTCAAGAGAGCGAGAGTTGCACCCCTTCTCAAAAAACCAACACTCGATCCCACTGATGTCAACAACTACAGACCAGTATCCCTTCTTTCTTTTCTTTCCAAAACCATTGAGCGTGCCGTCTTTAGCCAACTCTCTTGCTATCTCTCTCAGAATGACCTTCTTGATCCAAACCAGTCAGGTTTCAGGACTGGTCATTCAACTGAGACTGCTCTTCTCTGTGTCACGGAGGCTCTCCGCACTGCTAAAGCTAACTCTCTCTCCTCTGCTCTTGTCCTTCTAGACCTGTCTGCTGCCTTTGATACTGTGAACCATCAGATCCTCCTCTCCACCCTCTCCGAGCTGGGCATCTCCGACGCGGCTCACTCCTGGATTGCGTCCTACCTGACTGGTCGCTCCTACCAAGTGGCGTGGCGAGAAGCTGTCTCCGCACCACGTGCTCTCACCACTGGTGTCCCCCAGGGCTCAGTTCTAGGCCCTCTCCTATTCTCCCTATACACCAAGTCACTTGGCTCTGTCATATCCTCACATGGCCTCTCCTATCATTGCTACGCTGACGATACACAACTAATCTTCTCCTTTCCCCCTTCTGATAACCAGGTGGCGAATCGCATCTCTGCATGTCTGGCAGACATATCAGTATGGATGACGGATCACCACCTCAAGCTGAACCCTGGCAAGACGGAGCTGCTCTTCCTCCCGGGGAAGGACTGCCCGTTCCATGATCTCGCCATCACGGTTGACAACTCCGTTGTGTCCTCCTCCCAGAGTGCGAAGAGCCTTGGCGTGACCCTGGACAACACCCTGTCGTTCTCCGCTAACATCAAGGCGATGACCCGATCCTGCAGGTTCATGCTCTACAACATTCGGAGAGTACGACCCTGCCTTACACAGGAAGCGGCACAGGTCCTAATCCAGGCACTTGTCATCTCCCGTCTGGATTACTGCAACTCGCTGTTGGCTGGCCTCCCTGCCTGTGCCATTAAACCCCTACAACTCATCCAGAATGCCGCAGCCCGTCTGGTGTTCAACCTTCCCAAGTTCTCTCACGTCACCCCCCTCCTCCGCAAACTCCACTGGCTTCCAGTTGAAGCTCGCATCCGTTACAAGACCATGGTGCTTGCCTATGGAGCAGTGAGGGGAACGGCACCTCCGTACCTTCGGGCTCTGATCAGTCCCTACACCCAAACGAGGGCATTGCGTTCATCCACCTATGGCCTGCTGGCTCCCCTTCCTCTGCGGAAGCATAGTTCCCGCTCAGCCCAGTCAAAACTGTTCGCTGCTCTGGCACCCCAATGGTGGAACAAGCTCCCTCACGACGCCAGGACAGCGGAGTCACTCACCACCTTCCGGAGACATTTGAAACCCCACCTCTTTAAGGAATACCTGGGATAGGATAAAGTAATCCTTCTACCCCCCCCCCCCCCCCCCCCCAAAAAAAATAAAAAAATAAAATAAAAATAAAAAAGTGTAAAGTGGTTATCCCACTGGCTATAGGGTGATTGCACCAATTTGTAAGTCGCTCTGGATAAGAGCGTCTGCTAAATGACGTAAATGTGCCCTTGAGCAAGGCACTTAACCCTAATTGCTCCTGTAAGTCGCTCTGGATAAGAGCGTCTGCTAAATGACTAAAATGTAAATGTAATGTAAATGACCGTTCAAAACGTATTTACCCAGTCGGAGCTAATTTTTTTAAAAGTTCCCAGTTGTCTTGAACTCACTGAAGTCTGAGATTTCCCAGCTCCGAGTTTCCAGTTGTTTTGAACACGGCAGAAGTCATACTGGATTGACAACATGGCCAATGTATTCAACCCTTTCTGGCCCATGGTGTGAATGTTTATCCTTTTAAGCTTGGAAAAGAGACCCTTAAACCCAGACTTGGACCACACCCCATCTCCACTGAATAGCAGGCTGGTTATTGCTTTGCAATGCTTGCAGTTAGCCACTGATTCCTTCCAAACCACTCATTGTTGAATTTGCGATTTCCAACTTGTTGTGTAATTTTTATGTCCAATGGCCGATGAGCACCGATACGTTTTATCTATAATTTCTCTTCATATGACAAGGATTGAAAAGGACTTGCCAGTAGATTGTCGACGTGATTCATGATGATGACTGCTTATCTAGCTTGCTAGCTAAGATTTTGAAAGTATGATGTTGACATGATCAGTCCAATCAAAGCTACGGTAGATATAACGTGATTTGATGTAATTTTATATCTGGCCAATGACCTTGAGCCTTCTTGGATGGGCACTTCTAATGTAAATCTTGAATTTTGTTGCTCTCCCTGTAGATGTTGCGGTGACGTAGTGTCCCCATGAGTGACAGAACACTGAGCCAATCACGGTGCAACTAGAGAACATTACCAACCCCTACACTCTGTATTTTCCGCTGGCTGCCCCACCACTGCAGAAAGCACTGAGCTAGGCTGAAACATCTCCATTTTGGAGCTGCTTTACTCAAGAAAGCAAAAAAGAGACCATGTTTGTATGCGGCTTTATTAACTCAATGATTGTCTTTTTTTTTCATTGTTTGCAAACTGATATGTGGCACGTATTAATGCAAAAATAACGTGCAAAAATGTTAGAAGATTAGCTAAACAGGTGGGGCTCAAAACTCTGGTGTAGTCTAGCCTGTATTGGGCTGGTGTGGGCTAGCCTGTATTGGGCTGGTGTGGGCTTGGTGTGGGCTAGCCTGTGTTGGGCTGGTGTAGTCTAGCCTGTGTTGGGCTGGTGTAGTCTAGCCTGTATTGGGCTGGTGTGGGCTAGCCTGTGTTGGGCTGGTGTAGTCTAGCCTGTGTTGGGCTGGTGTAGTCTAGCCTGTGTTGGGCTGGTGTAGTCTAGCCTGTGTTGGGCTGGTGTAGTCTAGCCTGTGTTGGGCTGGTGTAGTCTAGCCTGTGTTGGGCTGGTGTAGTCTAGCCTGTATTGGGCTGGTGTGGGCTAGCCTGTATTGGGCTGGTGTGGTCTAGCCTGTGTTGGGCTGGTGTAGTCTAGCCTGTGTTGGGCTGGTGTAGTCTAGCCTGTGTTGGGCTGGTGTAGTCTAGCCTGTATTGGGCTGGTGTGGGCTAGCCTGTATTGGGCTGGTGTGGGCTAGCCTGTATTGGGCTGGTGTGGGCTAGCCTGTATTGGGCTGGTGTAGTCTAGCCTGTGTAGTACTGGTGTGGGCTATCCCCTGCCCACTTTGCCCACCAGATATGGGGCCAATGGGGTCATTTACATTTTAGTCATTTAGCAGACGCTCTTATCCAGAGCGACTTACAGTTAGTGAGTGCATACTTTTTTCATACTGGCCCCCCGTGAGAATCGAACCCACAACCCTGGCGTTGCAAGCGCCATGCTCTACCAACTGAACTACAGGAGTTTGCTGGGGTGCTTCCCTCAGTGACACATTTTATGTAGCAGCCATGTGGTACCCCAATGCCCTACTTCCTCAGATGTTCCTGTCAGTACCATCTGGTTTGGGTCTGCATAGCCTGTCCCAAACAGTAGTAATGGTTCAACCTGACACAGATCACAGAGCCCTGAGCTGCCTGCTGGTGCCGGAACAGCTGAGAACAGCTCCTTAATGGGATAATGGTACAGGAACAGCTGAGAACAGCTGAGAACAGCTCCTTAATGGGATAATGGTACAGGAACAGCTGAGAACAGCTAGCACAGCTCCTTAATGGGACAATGGGTCAAGACAAGAAACTAGACTGCTGTTGACAACTAGAAGACTAGACCACTGCTGATGTCAGCGAGGTAATAATGAAAAGTGTGCATGTGTGTATCCATGCATGACAAGAATAATCTCCCCTCCAAAGATTTCCTCCAGCTCCTGATGCTGAGGAAACATAGCTGAGTAGATCCATGATCACATGATCAGTCTGGAGCTCTTTGACTGGACGATGATGAAGCATGATGATGACATCACAACAACAACAACAATGGGGTCTTTTCTCCGTAGAAACAAAGATGGTCGTTTTTTTTTTTTTTTTTTTTTATCAGAATCCCTGTCTCCTATCTTCCTGTGGGCTGAACATGTGATGTGATGTTCTAATTGACCTTTGTTTCACTGCTAACAGACCCTGTCTGTGTCTGTCTCTGGGCTGGGGAGCATGTAAGGGAGGCATTATGCTCTCTCTCTCTCTCTCTCTCTCTCTCTCTCTCTCTCTCTCTCTCTCTCTCTCTCTCTCTCTCTCTCTCTCTCTCTCTCTCTCTCTCTCTCTCTCTCTCTCTCTCTCTCTCTCCCTCCCTCCCTCCCTCTCTCTCTCTGGGTTGTAGAGGATGTGAGGGCAGCATTATGTTAAAGGGCTGAGAGAAGAGCAGCTCTTTTGTCTAGCAGCAGATCACATGAGAGGCTGAAATAACAGAGAGTGGTTATACGAGCCTTTGTCCTCAGAGTCATGTGATGAAAATAGATGAATTGAACCAATGTTATGTGGCAGCTAGTAGCTTTACAAGATAGAGGAAAACACTGTCAGCAATAGCTGAATTAGAATGTGCCGCAGAAAATAAGGTGTGACCTGAAAAAACATTTAAATGGATAGTAGTGTAACCAAGTTCAGTTGGTTAAATTCACTGTTGAAACAGTGTGAAGCCAGTTGCAGGATGTTAAACTGCCTGATGTCATTCACTGTTGAGACAGTGTGAAGCCAGTTGCAGGATGTTAAACTGCCTGATGTCATTCACTGTTGAGACAGTGTGAAGCCAGTTGCAGTATGTTAAACTGCCTGATGTCATTCACTGTTGAGACAGTGTGAAGACAGTTGCAGGATGTTAAACTGCCTGATGTCATTCACTGTTGAGACAGTGTGAAGACAGTTGCAGGATGTTAAACTGCCTGTCGTTCTGTATTAAACGTAGCATACTCCCAAAACTCCGAACAGCCTCTCCAACACTCCGAGGGTGTATCCCAGATGGCATCCTATGCATTTTATAGTGCACTACTTTTGACCAGAGCCCTATGGACCATTGTCAAAAGTAGTGCACTATGCAGGGAACAGGGTGCTATTCGGGACACACATCTGAATCTAAATGTTAATGAAACGAATGACACAACAACAGCTATTCATCTCTTTCCTCTACAGCATGACATGTGACAACTTCCTCTTCTACTCTCAGTGGTGCACTCGGGACCCTGGTAGTGCTCGGGACCCTGGTAGTGCACGGGACCCTGGTAGTGCTCGGAACCCTGGTAGTGCTCGGGACCCTGGTAGTGCTCGGGACCCTGGTTGTGCTCGGGACCCTGGTAGTGCTCGGGACCCTGGTAGTGCTCGGGACCCTGGTAGTGCTCGGGACCCTGGTAGTGCTCGGGACCCTGGTAGTGCACCGTACAGAGTATAGGATCCCATTTGGGACGTGTCCATAGTTGTGCTGAGAAGTGATGAGTGACTGGAGCACAATGAGAATGGGGGATGTTACATGAAGCATGAAGGGAGATTATTAATTACAGAGTCATTCATAAACATTTTTTAATCATTCATATAATGTCATCCTGTCAGAGTGGAGGGAACATACACACAGAATACTGCTATAGTCTGCTTTTCTGAACAGTTTTTGCTGTCTGTTTCTGGCAATATCAACCTCCCCTGTGTTACATTTGGCATAGTTGGTAGAATCAGGATCATGGGCCAGAGCATTAGGTGTTTTAAGCCGTTAGATGAGGACCATTCTGATCATGGGCCAGAGCATTGGTGTTTTAAGCCATTAGATGAGGACCATTCTGATCATGGGCCAGAGCATTGGTGTTTTAAGCCAATAGATGAGGACCATTCTGATCATGGGCCAGAGCATTGGTGTTTTAAGCCGTTAGATGAGGACCATTCTGATCATGGGCCAGAGCATTGGTGTTTTAAGCCGTTAGATGAGGACCATTCTGATCATGGGCCAGAGCATTGGTGTTTTAAGCCGTTAGCTGAGGACCATTCTGATCATGGGCCAGAGCATTGGTGTTTTAAGCCAATAGATGAGGACCATTCTGATCATGGGCCAGAGCATTGGTGTTTTAAGCCGTTAGATGAGGACCATTCTGATCATGGGCCAGAGCATTGGTGTTTTAAGCCGTTAGATGAGGACCATTCTGATCATGGGCCAGAGCATTGGTGTTTTAAGCCGTTAGATGAGGACCATTCTGATCATGGGCCAGAGCATTGGTGTTTTAAGCCGTTAGATGAGGACCAAACCTCATTAAAAAGGTGGCATCATTTGACTACATATGCCCCTGGAACACTATATGTAGTTGTGGCAATGGAGTTGGTAAAACGACACAAAGAGATGTGGAATCCAGGCTAGCGGAACACATTCCTTTATGAGGATGGGTTGTCCAACATCATCTGGAACATTCTACTGACAGTAGCATACCACCCCAAGGAATCCACAGCACTATTAGACACACACAGGCTTCACATGGCATTCTGGGAGAAATTCTCAGCTGAAGCTCAAATACGTTCTGGGTACAACCCCACACCCCCACCAAGACACACACACACACATACACCAAGACACACACACACCACCACCACAACACACACACGCATGCACGCACGCACGCACAGACACACACACACACACACACACACACACACACACACACACACACACACCAAGACACACACACACCACCACCACAACACACACACGCATGCACGCACGCACGCACGCACAGACACACACACACACACACACACACACACCAAGACACACACACCACCACCATCACAACACACAACACACACGCATGCATGTACACACCCCCACCACAAAACACACACACATTATGTTCTTCTGTCCACGTTTTAAAAATCCTATTTTCCCTTGACTCGTAACCCTAACCCAAACCCTAAACCTAACCACTAACCCCACGAGGGAGAATATTCCTTGTTTTACAATCCTTGTGGGGACTTTTGGTGACTTTAGGTCCCCACATGGATAGAAGAACCAACCCCCACCCCCACCCCCACCCCCACCACGACACACACTCCCACCCCCACCCCCACCACGACACACCCCCACACCCCCACACCCCCACCACGACAAACCCCCACACCCCCACCCCCACCACCACCACCCCCCCCCCCCCCACCCCCACCCCAACCCCCACCACGACACACCCCCCCACCCCCACCCCCCTACCCCCACCACCACCACACACCCCACACCCCCACCCCCACCACGACACACACCCCCACACCCCCACCACGACACACCCCCACACCCCCACCACGACACACCCCCACACCCCCACCTCAACCCCCACCACGACACACACCCACACCCCCACCCCAACCCCCACCACGACACACCCCCACACCCCCACCCCCACCACGACACACCCCCACACCCCCACCTCAACCCCCACCACGACACACACCCCCACCCCCACCCCCACCGCGACACACCCCCACACCCCCACCTCAACCCCCACCACGACACACACCCACACCCTCACCCCCAACCCCCACCACGACACACCCCCACACCCCCACCCCAACCCCCACCACGACACACACCCCCACCCCCACCCCCACCACCACCACCACACACCCCCACACCCCCACCACGACACACCCCCACACCCCCACCTCAACCCCCACCACGACACACCCCCACACCCCCACCTCAACCCCCACCACGACACACCCCCACCTCAACCCCCACCACGACACACCCCCACACCCCCACCTCAACCCCCACCACGACACACACACACACCCTCACCCCCAACCCCACCATGACACACCCCCACACCCCCACCCCAACCCCCACCACGACACACACCCACACCCCCACCCCAATCCCCAATCCCCACCACGACACACACCCACACCCCCACCCCAACCCCCACCACGACACACACCCACACCCACACCCCCACCCACACACCCACCACGACCCACACCCCCACCACGATACAAACACACACCCACACCCCCACCCCCACCATCACCCACACCACAACACACACCCACACCCACACCCCCACCCCCACCCCAACCCCCACCACGACACACACCCACACCCCCACCCACACCCCCACTCACACCCCCACCACGACACACACCCAGTATATCCAGTATATCAATAAATATGCAGTGTGTATAAAAAGTGTAACTAAAATGTAATGTACAGCAGTAGAAATATGAAAATGAGCTACAGGTATGTTGAAAATATAGTGTTGAATACACAGTACAAAACCCCATGGCTAAATGGATAGAGTTGCAGGAAATTAGCATTCGGCACAGAATCCTGAATATAAATATATATAGTATGCAAGTGAATGCTGTGTATAGACAGTATGTGAATAGAAAAGGTGTGTACAGCAGTAGTTTTATAGGATGAGCCTTGACTAGAATACAGTATATACATATGAAGAGGACAGCAGTAGTTATATAGGATGAACCATGACTAGAATACAGTATATACATATGAAGAGGACAGCAGTAGTTATATAGGATGAACCATGACTAGAATACAGTATATACATATGAAGAGGACAGCAGTAGTTATATAGGATGAACCATGACTAGAATACAGTATATACATATGAAGAGGACAGCAGTAGTTATATAGGATGAACCATGACTAGAATACAGTATATACATATGAAGAGGACAGCAGTAGTTATATAGGATGAACCATGACTAGAATACAGTATATACATATGGAGTGGACAGTAGTAGTTACATAGGATGAGCCTTGACTAGAATATAGTATATACAGTTGAAGTCGGAAGTTTACATATACCTTAGCCAAATACATTTAAACTCAGTTTTCACAATTCCTGACATTTAATCCTAGTAAAAATTCCCTGTCTTAGGTCAGTTAGGATCACCACTTTATTTTAAGAATGTGAAATGTCAGAATAATAGTAGAGAGAATGATTTATTTCAGCTTTAATTTCTTTCATCACATTCCCAGTGGGTCAGAAGTTTACATACACTCAATTAGTATTAGGTAGCCTTGCCTTTAAATTGTTTAACTTGGGTCAAACGTTTCGTGTAGCCTTCCACAAGCTTCCCACAATAAGTTGGGTGAATTTTGGCCCATTCCTCCTGACAGAGCTGGTGTAACTGAGTCAGGTTTGTAGGCCTCCTTGCTCGCACACGCTTTTTCAGTTCTGCCCATAAATGTTCTATAGGGTTGAGGTCAGGGCTTTGTGATGGCCACTCCAATACCTTGACTTTGTTGTCCTTAAGCCATTTTGCCACAACTTTGGAAGTATGCTTGGGGTCATTGTCCATTTGGAAGACCCATTTGCGACCAAGCTTTAACTTCCTGACTGATGTCTTGAGATGTTGCTTCAATATATCCACATCATTTTCTTTCCTCATGATGCCATCTATTTTGTGAAGTGCACCAGTCCTTCCTGAAGCAAAGCACCCCCACAGCATGATGCTGCCACCACCGTGCTTCACGGTTGGGATGGTGTTCTTCGGCTTGCAAGCCACCCCTTTTTTCCTCCAAACATAACGATGGTCATTATGGCCAAACAGTTCTATTTTTGTTTCATCAGACCAGAGGACATTTCTCCAAAAAGTACGATCTTTGTCCCCATGTGCAGTTGCAAACTGTAGTCTGGATTTTTTATGGCGGTTTTGGAGCAGTGGCTTCTTCCTTGCGGCCTTTCAGGTTATGTCGATATAGGACTTGTTTTACTGTGGATATAGATACTTTTGTACCTGTTTCCTCCAGCATCTTCACAAGGTCCTTTGCTGTTGTTCTGGGATTGATTTGCACTTTTCGCACCAAAGTATGTTCATCTCTAGGAGACAGAACGCGTCTCCTTCCTGAGCGGTATGACGGCTGCGTGGTCCCATGGTGTTTATACTTGCATACTATTGTTTGTACAGATGAACGTGGTACCTTCAGGCGTTTGGAAATTGCTCCCAAGGGTGAACCAGACTTGTGGAGGTCTACAATTATTTTCTGAGGTCTTGGCTGATTTATTTTGATTTTCCCATGATGTCAAGCAAAGAGTTTGAAGGTAGGCCTTGAAATACATCCACAGGCACACCTCCAATTGACTCAAATGATGTTAATTAGCCTATCAGAAGCTTCTAAAGCCATGACATCAATTTCTGGAATTTTCCAAGCTGTTTAAAGGCACAGTCAACTTAGTGTATGTAAACTTCTGACCCATTATAATTGTGATACAGTGAATTATAAGTGAAATAATCTGTCTGTAAACAATTGTAGGAATAATTACTTGTGTCATGCACAAAGTAGATGTCATAATCGACTTGTCAAAACTATAGTTTGTTAACAATAAATTTGTGGAGTGGTTGAAAAACGACTTTTAATGACTCCAACCTAAGTGTATGTAAACTTCCGACTTCAACTGTACATATGAAGTGGGTAAACAGTATGTAAACGTTATTAAAGTGACTAGTGTTCAATGACTACGTACAGTAGCTAGCAAAAGTATTCACCCCCATTGGCATTTTTCTTATTTTGTTGCCTTACAACCTGGAATTAAAATGGATTTTTTGGGGGGTTTGTATCATTTGATTTACACAACATGCCTACCACTTTGAAGATTAAAAAAAAACAGCCCCACAGCATAATGCCGCCACCACCATGCTTCACTGGGGATGGTGTTCTCAATTTTAGTCTCATCTGACCAGAGTACCTTCTTCCATATGTTTGGGGAGTCTCCCACATGCCTTTTGGCAAACACCAAACGTGTTTGCTTATTTTTTTCTTTAAGCAATGGCTTTTTCTGGCCACTCTTCCATGAAGCCCAGCTCTGTGGAGTGTACGGCTTAAAGTGGTCCTATGGACAGATACTCCAATCTCCACTGTGGAGCTTTTCAGCTCCTTCAGGGTTATCTTTGGTCTCTTTGTTGCCTCTCTGATTAATGCCCTCCTTGCCTGGTCCATGAGTTTTGGTGGGCGGCCCTCTCTTGGCAAGTTTGTTGTGGTGCCATATTCTTTCCATTTGTTAATAATGGATTTAATGCTGCTCCTTAGACACTTAGATTGCAAACAGGCAGACTTTATTTAACTAATTATGTGACTTCTGAAGGTAATTGGAGAGAGAGAGGAGGAAAGAAAGAAAGGAGGAGAGAGAGAAGAGGGCAGAGAGAGGAGGAGAGAGAGAGAGAGAGAGGAGAGAAAGAGAGGAGGAGAGAGAGAGGAGAGAGAGAGGAAGAGAGAGAGTGGAGGACAGAGATAGGAGGAGAGAGGAGGAGAGAGAGGAGGAGGTAAGAGAGAAGAGGTGAGAGAGAGTATGAGAGATATAGAGGAGTAAAGAGTGAGACAGAGGAAGACAGGAGGACCGAGAGAGGAGAGAGAGAGGAAGAAAGAGAGAGAAGAGGAGAGAGGAGGAGAGAGAGGAGGAAAGAAAGAGCAAAGGAGAGATAGAGAGAGGATGAGACAGAGAGAGAGGGAGAGAGATAGAGTGGAGGAGAGAGAGAGGTAGAGAGAGAGGAGGAGGAGAGAGAGGAGGAGAGAGAGAGGATGAGAGAGGAGGAAAGAGAGAGAGGAGGAGAGCGAGAGGAAGAGAGAGAGAGGAGGAGAGCGAGAGGAGGAGAGAGAGAGGTGGAGAGAGATGAGGAGAGAGAGGTGGAGAGAGAGGAGGAAAGAGAGAGGAGAGAAAGAGGAAGAGAGAGAGAGGAGGAGAAAGAGAAGAGGAAAGATAGAGAGGAGAGAGAGAGTACGAAAGAGAGAGAGGAGGAGAGCGAGAGGAGGAAAGAGAGAGCAGGAGAGAGAGAGGAGGAGAGAGAGAGGAGGAGAGAGAGAAGGGAAAGAGAGAGAGGTGGAGAGAGATGAGGAGAGACAGGTGGAGAGAGAGGAGGAAAGAGAGAGAGGAGAGAAAGAGGAAGAGAGAGAGGAGGAGAGAGAGAAGAGGACAGATAGAGAGGAGAGAGAGAGGACGAAAGAGAGAGAGGAGGAGAGCGAGAGGAGGAAAGAGAGAGCAGGAGAGAGAGAGGACGAGAGATAGGAGGAGAGAGAGAGAGGAGGAGAGAGAGAGGAGGAGAGAGGAGGAGAGACAGAGAGAAGATGAGAGAGAGGAGGAGAGAGAGAGGAAGAAAGAGAGGAGGAGAGAGCGGATGAATGAGAGAGAGGAGGAGAGAGAAGGAGGAGAAGAGAGAGGAGGAGAGCGAGAGGAGGAAAGATAGAGGAGGAGAGAGCGGATGAATGAGAAAGAGGAGGAGAGAGAGAGGAGAGAGAGAGGAGGAGAGCGAGAGAGGAGGAAAGAGAGGAGGAAAGAGAGAGGAGGAGAGTGAAATGAGGAGCCAGAGAGGGAGGAGAGACAGAGAGAATATGAGACAGAGAGAGGAGGAGAGAGAAAGGAGAGAGAGAGAGGAGGAGAGAGAGAGAGGAGGGGAGCGAGAGGAGGAGAGAGAGAGGAAGAAAGAGAGGAGGAAAGAGAGAGGAGGAGAGTGAAATGAGGAGCCAGAGAGGGAGGAGAGACAGAGAGAATATGAGACAGAGAGTGGAGGAGAGAGAGGAAGAAAGAGAGAGGAGAAGAGAGGAGGAAAGAAGATGAGACAGAGAGAGAGGATGAGAGAGAGGATGAGAGAGAGAAGAGGGATAGAGAGGAAGAGAGAGAGAGGATTAGATAGCGGAGGAAAGAGAGAGAGGAGGAGAGCGAGAGGACGAGATAGAGAGAGGACGAGAGAAAAAGGAAGAGAGAGAGAGGAGGAGAGAGGAGGAGGAAAGAGAGAGAGAAGGAGCGAGAGGAGTAGCAAGAGTGGAGGATAGAGGAGGAGAGAGAGAAGGAGAGAGAGAGAAGATGAGACAGAGAGAGGAGGAGAGAGAGTGAGGAGGAGAGAAAAAGGAAGAGAGAGAGAGGAGGAGAGAGGAGGAGAGAGAGAGGAATTGTGAGATAGGAGGAGAGAGAGAAGCGGAAAGAGAGAGAGGAGAGAGGGATGAGGAGAGAGAGAGGAGGAGAGCGAGAGGAGGAGAGCGAGAGGAGGAAAGAGAGGAGAGAGAGATGAGGAGAGAGAGGAGAGACAGAGAAGATGAGACAGAGAGAGGAGGAGAGAGCGGAGGAAAGAGAGAGAGGATGAGAGAGAGAGGAGGAGAGAGAGAGGAGGAGAGATAGGGAGAGGATGAGACAGAGAGAGAGAGAGAGAGAGAGAGAGAGAGAGAGAGAGAGAGAGAGAGAGAGAGAGAGAGAGAGAGAGAGAGAGAGGAGAGAGTGGAGGAGAGACAGAGAAGATGAGACAGAGAGAGGAGGTGAGAGCGGAGGAAAGAGAGAGAGTAGGAGAGAGAGAGGAGGAGAGAGAGGCGAGATATAGAGAGAGTATGAGACAGAGAGAGGAGGAGAGCGATAGGAGGAGAGAATAAGGTGGGGAGCAAGAGTAGGAGCGAGAGAGGAGGAGAGAGTGAAGGAGAGAGAGAGAGTAGGAGAGAGAGAGGGGAGGAGAGAGAGGAGGAGAGAGAGAGAGGCGAGAGAGAGAGGAGGAGAGAGAGAGGAGGAGAGATAGAGATGAGTAAAGACAGTTGAGGACAGAGATAGGAGGAGAGAGAGGAGGAGAGAGAGAAAGGAGGATAGAGAGAGGAGGTGAGAGAGAGAGTATGAGAGATATAGCGGAGGAGAGTGAGAGAGGAGGAGAGAGAGCGAGAGGAGAGACAGAGGAGAAGAGAGAGAGGAGGCGAGAGAGAGTAGAGAGAGAGGAGAGAGAGAGAAGAAAGGGAGAGAGGAGAGAGAGAGGAAGAGAGAGAGGATGAGACAAAGAGAGGTGGAAAAAATATGGAGAGGATGAGACTGAGAGAGGTGAAGAGAGAGAGGAGGAGAGAGAGAGGAGGAAGGCGAGAGAGGAGAGAGAGAGAATGAAAGAGAGAGAAGAGGAGAGAGACAAGAGGA
Source organism: Coregonus lavaretus (assembly GCF_964263955.1). Classification (NCBI taxonomy): domain Eukaryota; kingdom Metazoa; phylum Chordata; class Actinopteri; order Salmoniformes; family Salmonidae; genus Coregonus; species Coregonus lavaretus. The sequence goes on along the minus strand of NC_139988.1, from coordinate 92,524,645 downwards.
GAGAGAGGAAGAAATTGTTGTCTCCCACCTTTCCTCTCCAGTGATAACAGGACAGGGGGAGAAGTGTCTGTAGACCTCCTCTCCAGTGATGACAGGGGGAGGACAGGGGGAGAAGTGTCTGTATCACTGGAGAGGAAAGGTCCTCTTTAATGTCTCACTACTGGTGTCCCCCAGGGCTCGGTACTAGGTCCTCTTTAATGTCTCACTACTGGTGTCCCCCAGGGCTCTGTACTAGGTCCTCTTTAATGTCTCACTACTGGTGTCCCCAGGGCTTGGTACTAGGTCCTCTTTAATGTCTCACTACTGGTGTCCCCCAGGGCTCGGTACTAGGTCCTCTTTAATGTCTCACTACTGGTGTCCCCCAGGGCTCGGTACTAGGTCCTCTTCTGTTCTGTCATGTGTCCACATGGTTTCTCTTGTCATTGATGCTGAAGACCCTGGCCTCTATTTCTCCTCCAAGGATCCAGTAATAGGTCAGACATGGAAGACAGGTTCAGCAAAGCACTGCCTTCATCAAATCATGTTAATAATATACTGTAGTCACATCTGGTGCTGTGTAATGATGTAGGTACAGAGGAGGAAAGTGGAAACTCTCTCCAACTCCCTCCCTCTCTCTGTGTGGTGTGAAGAACGAGCCCATCATTCAGTTTGTCTGTTGAGCCATGGGATATGTTCAGAGAGAGAGAGAGAGAGAGAGAGAAAGAGGGGGGGGGGGAAGTGGGGGGAGAGAGAGAGAGAGCAGGGACAGCGGGGGGAGGAAGAGAAGGGGAGGGAGGTAGGATATTTCTGGGTGAATGTGAGTTTGAGTAAGCCTGGGCATCGAGCCAAGCATGCTGGGAAGGCAGGAGGGAGAGGGAAACAGAGCACACAGCTGCTTC
>NC_139988.1:92454224-92523567 GCF_964263955.1 Coregonus lavaretus | reverse complement strand
AGAGAGAGAGAGAGAGAACTCATTTCTATTTCACAGGCCACATCAGGGAGGGAGGGAGGGAGGGAGGGAGGGAGGGATGGTGAGAGGGAGGGAGGGAGGGAGGGAGGGATGGAGGGGGGGAGGGAGGGAGGGAGGGAGGGAGGGAGGGAGGGAGGGAGGGAGGGAGGGAGGGAGGGGGGGAGGGAGGGAGGGAGGCTAATAACACAGAGAGAATAGGAGGGATGGAAAGACACGACCAGAGACCAGATCACCAGCAGAGAACTGAGAGGAAGAGAAAATACCCTCCATTTTATTAGCAAATGTCCAGAATAAGATGGATGAGCTTCATTCGAGAGTCTCCTATCAGAGAGACTTAAAAAACTGCAATATTATATGCCTTGCAGAGATGCGGCCGGATGACTCAATGTACGTAGAACTCAGTGGTTTTTCCATGCACCGGCACGATCGGACGAAGGCGGCCTCGGGAAATCCAAAGGAGGAGGGGTGTGCCTCTTCATAAACAACAACTGGTGCGCTGCTTCCAGTGTGAAGGAAATCTCGAGCTTTTGTTCACCTGATATAGAACACCTCATGGTAAGCTGCAGACCCTTTTATCTACCAAGAGAGTTCTCAACTGTAATTATCACGGCTGTCTACATCCCTCCCCAAGCCAACACCACTCTGGCACTCAACGAACTGTATGGGGCCTTAAAGAAACAAGAATCAGCTCACCCAGAGAGCGCCGGAGAAGATGGCTGCCGTTTTACAGCCCTCTAACCATTTGTACTATTATGTGTGTTTTTCCGCGTTATTTGTAATTTATTTTGTACATAATGTTTCTGCCATCGTCTCTTATAACCAAAAATAGCTTCTGGATATCAGGACAGCGATTACTCACCTCGTATTGGACGAATATTTTTTCTTCAACGAGGCGGCCGCGAAGGATATCATACAGACACCCGACAAGGCCCAAATCCCCGTCATTCGCGTGAGGAAGAGACGGAGATATCGTGGACGTAGATCGGGGTGCCTTGTAAGGATCCGACGGCGAGCGAGTAAACTGCCTCTTCCATCAATCCTATTAGCCAATCTTCAATCATTGGATAACAAATTGGATGACCTAAGATTACGGTTATCCTACCAACGGGACATTAAAAACTGTAATATCTTATGTTTCACCGAGTCGTGGCTGAACGACGACATGGACAACATACAGCTAGCGGGCTATACGCTACATCGGCAGGACAGAACGGCTGACTCCGGTAAGACAAGGGGTGGCGGTCTGTGTATATTTGTAAACAACAGCTGGTGCACAAAATCAAATACTAAGGAAGTCTCGAGGTTTTGCTCGCCTGAGGTAGAGTATCTTATGATAAGCTGTAGACCACACTATTTACCAAGAGAGTTTTCATCTATATTTTTCATAGCTGTCTATTTACCACCACAAACCAATGCTGGCATTAAGATTGCACTGAATGAGTTGTACAAGGCCATAAATCAACAGGAAAACGCTCATCCAGATGCGGCGCTCCTAGTGGCCGGGGACTTTAATGCAGGGAAACTTAAATCCGTTCTACCTCATTTCTACCAGCATGTTAAATGTGCAACCAGAGGAAAAAAAACTCTAGACCACCTTTACTCCACACACAGAGACGAATACAAAGCTCTCCCTTGCCCTCCATTTGGCAAATCTGACCATAACTCTATCCTCCTGATTCCTGCTTATAAGCAAAAACTAAAGCAGGAAGCACCAGTGACTCGGTTAATAAAAAAGTGGTCAGATGACGCAGATGCTAAGCTACAGGACTGTTCCGGGATTCTTCAGATAGCATTGAGGAGTACACCACATCAGTCACTGGCTTCATCAATAAGTGCATCGAAGATGTCGTCCCCACAGTGACCGTACGTACATACCCCAACCAGAAGCCATGTATTACAGGAAACATCCGCACTGAGCTAAAGGGTAGAGCTGCCGCTTTCAAGGAACGGGACTCTAACCCGGACGCTTATAAGAAATCCCGCTATGCCCTCCGACGAACCATCAAACAGGCAAAGAGTCAATACAGGGCTAAGATTGAATCGTACTACACCGGCTCTGACGCTCGTCGGATGTGGCAGGGCTTGAAAACTATTACAGACTACAAAGGGAAGCACAGCCGCGAGCTGCCCAGTGACACAAGCCTACCAGACGAGCTAAACCACTTCTATGCTCGCTTCGAGGCAAGCAACACTGAAGCATGCATGAGAGCACCAGCTGTTCCGGATGACTATGTGATCACGCTCTCCGTAGCCGATGTGAGTAAGACTTTTAAGCAGGTCAACATTCACAAGGACGCAGGGCCAGACGGATTACCAGGACGTGTACTCCGAGCATGTGCTGACCAACTGGCAAGTGTCTTCACTGACATTTTCAACATGTCCCTGACTGAGTCTGTAATACCAACATGTTTCAATACCGTGCCCAAGGACTCTAAGATAACCTGCCTAAATGACTACCGACCCGTAGCACTCACATCGGTAGCCATGAAGTGCTTTGAAAGCCTGGTCATGGCTCACATCAACAGCATTATCCCAGAAACCCTAGACCCACTCCAATTTGCATACCGCCCCAACAGATCCACAGATGATGCAATCTCTATTGCACTCTACACTGCCCTTTCCCACCTGGACAAGAGGAACACCTACGTGAGAATGCTATTCATTGACTACAGCTCAGCATTCAACACCATAGTGCCCTCTAAGCTCATCACTAAGCTAAGGATCCTGGGACTAAACACCTCCCTCTGCAAATGGATCCTGGACTTCCTGACGGGCCGCCCCCAGGTGGTAAGGGTAGGTAACAACACATCTGCCACACTGATCCTCAACACGGGGGCCCCTCAAGGGTGCGTGCTCAGTCCCCTCCTGTACTCTCTGTTCACCCATGACTGCATGGCCAGGCACGACTCCAACACCATCATTAAGTTTGCTGACGACACAACAGTGGTAGGCCTGATCACCGACAACGATGAGACAGCCTATAGGGAGGAGGTCAGAGACCTGGCCGTGTGGTGCCAGGACAACAACCTCTCCCTCAACGTGACCAAGACAAAGGAGATGATTGTGGACTACAGGAAAAAAAAGAGGACTGAGCACGCCCCCATTCTCATCGACGGGGCTGTAGTGGAACAGGTTGAGAGCTTCAAGTTCCTTGGTGTCCATATCACCAACGAACTATCATGGTCCAAACACACCAAGACAGTCGTGAAGAGGGCACGACAAAGCCTATTCCCCCTCAGGAGACTGAAAAGATTTGGCATGGGTCCTCGAATCCTCAAAAAATTATACAGCTGCACCATCGAGAGCATCCTGACTGGTTGCATCACCGCCTGGTATGGCAACTGCTTGGCCTCTGACCGCAAGGCACTACAGAGGGTAGTGCATACGGCCCAGTACATCACTGGGGCCAAGCTTCCTGCCATCCAGGACCTCTATACCAGGCGGTGTCAGAGGAAGGCCCTCAAAATTGTCAATGACTCCAGCCACCCTAGTCATAGACTGTTCTCCCTGCTACCGCACGGCAAGCGGTACCGGAGTGCCAAGTCTAGGTCCAAAAGACTTCTCAACAGCTTCTACCCCCAAGCCATAAGACTCCTGAACAGCTATTCATGGCTACCTGGACTATTTGCACTGCCCCCCCACCCCATCCTTTTTACGCTGCTGCTACTCTGTTAATTATTTATGCATAGTCACTTTAACTCTACCCACATGTACATATTACTTCAACTATCTCAACTAGCCGGTGCCCCCGCACATTGACTCTGCACCGGTACCCCCCTGTATATATAGCCTCCCTACTGTTATTTTATTTTACTTCTGCTCTTTTTTTCTCAACACTTTTTTTGTTGTTGTTTTATTTTTACTTTTTTTGTTAAAAATAAATGCACTGTTGGTTAAGGGCTGTAAGTAAGCATTTCACTGTAATGTCTGCACCTGTTGTATTCGGCGCATGTGACCAATAAAATTTGTTTTGATTTGATTTGATTCAGAGGCAGCATTTCTGGTGGGCGGAGACTTTAACGCGGGGCGACTTAAAACTGTCCTACCTCACTTCTACCAACACGTCTCCTGAGCCACTAGGGGCCGCTATATCTCTAGACAACTTTTATTCTACCCACAGAAATGCATACAAGGCCCTACCTCGTCTTCCCTTCAGCAAATCTGACCACGGCGCTATTCTCCTGCTTCCTGTTTTACGAACAAAAGCTCATACAGGAAGTACCAGTGACGCGCTCAATAGGGAACAGGTGCACTTGGCTGTAGTGGAACAGGTTGAGAGCTTCAAGTTCCTTGGTGTCCACATCACCAACGAACTATCATGGTCCAAACACACCAAGACAGTCGTGAAGAGGGCACGACAAAGCCTATTCCCCCTCAGGAGACTAAAAAGATTTGGCATGGGTCCTCAGATCCTCAAAAAATTCTACAGCTGCACCATCGAGAGCATCCTGACTGGTTGCATCACCGCCTGGTATGGCAACTGCTTGGCCTCTGACCGCAAGGCACTACAGAGGGTAGTGCGTACGGCCCAGTACATCACTGGGGCAAAGCTCCCTGCCATCCAGGACCTCTATACCAGGCGGTGTCAGAGGAAGGCCCTCAAAATTGTCAAAGACTCCAGTCACCCTAGTCATAGACTGTTCTCTCTGCTACCGCACGGCAAGCGGTACCGGAGTGCCAAGTCTAGGTCCAAAAGACTTCTCAACAGCTTCTACCCCCAAGCCATAAGACTCCTGAACAGCTAATCATGGCTACCCGGACTATTTGCACTGCCCCCCCACCCCATCCTTTTTACGCTGCTGCTACTCTGTTAAGTATTTATGCATAGTCACTTTAACTCTACCCACATGTACATATTACCTCAACTACCTCAACTAGCCGGTGCCCCCGCACATTGACTATGCAACGGTACCCCCCTGTATATATAGCCTCCCTACTGTCACTTTATTCTATTGTATATATAGCCTCCCTACTGTCACTTTATTTTTTACTTCTGCTCTTTTTTTCTCAACACTTTTTTTGTTGTTGTTTTATTCTTACTTTTTTGTTTAAAATAAATGCACTGTTGGTTAAGAGCTGTAAGTAAGCATTTCACTGTAATGTCTGCACCTGTTGTATTCGGCGCATGTGACCAATAAAATTTGATTTGATTTGATTTGATTTGATTTGATTTAGTCCGATGAAGCAGTCGCAAGGCTACAAGACTGTTTTGCTAGTACAGACTGGGATGTGTTCCGGGATTCATCCGATAACATTGAGGAGTTTATCAGTCAGAGGCTTCATCAATAAGTGCATGGACGATGTCGATCCCCACAGTGACAATGCAAACGTATCAAAACCAAAAACCATGGATTACAGGCTGGGTAGTGGGCTAGAGTTACCGCTTACATGGAATGGGACACGAAGACACATACATGAAAGCACGCTACATCCTCCAACGAGACATCAAACATGCAAAAGGACATTATAGGAGGAAGGTGGAATCCTATTAAACCGTCTCCGAAGCTCGTTGTATGTGGCAGGGCTTGCAGACGATAACGGATTGCAAAAGTAAACCCAGCAGTGAGATGCCCAGTGACGCAGAACTCCCAAATGAGCTAAATGCCTTTTATGTTCGCTTCGAGGAAAACAACACTGAGTCTTGCGTGAAAGCCCCTGTTGTTCCGGATGACTGTGTGATCTCGCTCTCCATGGCCGATGTGAGTAAAACTTTTAAACAGGTTAACACTCGCAAGGCCGCCGGGCCAGACGGAATACCAGGGCAAGTTCTCAAAGAATAAACAGACCATCTGGCCTGCGTAATAATAATAATGCGCTGACCATCTGGCCTGCGTCTTCACTGACATTTTCAATCTCTCCTTGGCCCAGTCTGTAATCCCAAAATGTTTCAAGCTGACCACCATTGTCCCTTTTCCAAAGCACTCCAAGGTAACCTGCAGCATGAACTACAGCTCAGCGTTCAACACCATAGTCCCCTTCAAGCTCATCACTAAGCTAAGGACCCTGGGACTAAACCCCTTCCTCTGCAACTGGATCCTGGACTTCCTGACTGACCGCCCCCAGGTGGTAAGGGTAGGCAACAACACCTGACCCTCAACACGGGGTGTGTGCTTAGTCCCTTCCTGTACTCCTTGTTTACCCACGACTGCGTGGCCACGCACGACTCCAACACCGTCATCATCTTTTGCCTACGACACGACGGTGGTCTGATCACTGACGGTGATGTTACAGCCTACAGGGAGGAGGTCAGAGACTTAGCAATGTGGTGCCAGGACAACAGCTTCTCAACATCAGTAAGACCAAGGAGCAGATTGTGGACTACAGGAGAAAGAGGGGACACATTGACAGAACACATAGAGAACTTCAAGTTCCTTGGCATCCACATCACTAAGGACATAATACATACCCGCACAGTCGTGAAGAGGGCACGGCAGCATCCCTCGCCCCTAAGGAGGCTGAATAGATTTGGCATGGGCCCTCAGATCCTCAAAAGGTTCTACAGCTGCACCATCGAGAGCATATTGACTGGCTGCATCACCACTTGGTATGGCAAATGCACCACCCTCGACCACAAAACCGCTACAGAGGGTGGTGCGGACAGCCAAGTACATCACTGGGGCTGAGCTCCCTGCCATCCAGGACCTCTATACCAGGCTGTGTCAGATGAAGGCTTGAAAAATTGCCAAAAACTCCAGCCACCAAAGCCACTGTGCTACAGTCCGGCAAACAGTACCGGAGCTCTCTTGGCTCTCGGACCAACAGGCTCAGAGACAGCTTCTGCCCCAAGCCATAAGACTGCTAAACAGTCATTAGACTGCTAAACGGTTTATTAAACTTTACACTGCCTTCATTTACATCTCTACCTCAAATACCTTGTTGATCTGGTACTGGTAGTTTCAAGTTTCAAGTTTTTAATGTCACATGCAAGTACAGTGAAATGCCTTTCAAAACCCAACAATGTACAGTGAAATGCCTTTCAAAACCCAACAATGTACAGTGAAATGCCTTTCAAAACCCAACAATGTACAGTAAAATGCCTTTCAAAACATCTTAATCTTTTCTTTTTATTGGCCAGTCTGAGATATGGCTTTTTCTTTGCACCACTCTGCCTAGAAGGTCAGCATCCCGGAGATGCCTCTTCACTGTTGACGTTGAGAATGGTGTTTTGCGGGTACTATTTAATGAAGCTGCCAGTTGAGGACCTGTGAGGCGTCTGTTTCTCAAACTAGACAATCTAATGTATTTGTCCTCTTGCTCAGTTGTGCACCGGCACCTCCCACTCCTCTTTCTATTCTGGTTAGAGCCAGTTTGCGCTGTTCTGTGAAGGGATAGTACGAGATCTTCAGTTTCTTGGCAATTTCTCGCATGGAATAGCCTTCATTTCTCAGAACAAGAATAGACTGACAAGTTTCAGAAGAAAGTTCTTTGTTTCTGGCCATTTTGAGCCTGTAATCGAACCCACAATTACTGATGCTTCAGATACTCAAATAGTCAAAAAAATGTTTTATTGCTTCTTTAATCAGCACAACAGATTTCAGTTGCACTAACAAACTTGCAAAAGGGTTTTCTAATGATCAATTAGCCTTTTAAATGATAAACTTTGATTAGCAAACACAACGTGCCATTGGAACACCGGACTGATGGTTGCTGATAATGGGCCTCTGTACGCCTATGTAGATATTCCATTAAAAAAATCAGCCGTTTCCAGCTACAATAGCCATTTAAAACATTAACAATGTCTTCACTGTATTTCTGATCAATTTGCTTTTCTTTCGAAAACAAGGAAATGTCTAAGTGAACCCAAACCTTTGAACAGTAGCGGAGCTCCATTGCTGTGTATTTCTTTCCTTTTGTGTTACTATTTTTCTTTTTATTATAACTGTTTTACTCTGTATCGTTGGGAAGGGCTCGTAAGCAAGCATTTCAAGGTAAAGTCTAAACCCGTTGTATTAGGAGCATGTGACACAATTGTATTTATTTGATTTCACCCACCTATAGCATACCTTAGTAAGATGTAGTCTAACCCACCTATAGCAGACCTTAGTAAGATGTAGTCTAACCCACCTATAGCATACCGTAGGAAGATGTAGTCTAACCCACCTATAGCAGACCTTAGTAAGATGTAGGTTAACCCACCTATAGCAGACCTTAGTAAGATGTAGGTTAACCCACCTATAGCAGACCTTAGTAAGATGTAGTCTAACCCACCGATAGCAGACCGTAGGAAGATGTAGTCTAACCCACCCATAGCAGACCTTAGGAAGGTGTAGGTTAACCCACCTATAGCAGACCTTAGTAAGATGTAGGTTAACCCACCTATAGCAGACCTTAGTAAGATGTAGGTTAGTCCACCTATAGCAGACCTTAGTAAGATGTAGGTTAACCCACCTATAGCAGACCTTAGTAAGATGTAGGTTAGTCCACCTATAGCAGACCTTAGTAAGATGTAGGTTAGTCCACCTATAGCAGACCTTAGTAAGATGTAGGTTAACCCACCTATAGCAGACCTTGGTAAGATGTAGGTTAACCCACCTATAGCAGACCTTAGGAAGATGTAGGTTAGTCCACCTATAGCAGACCTTAGTAAGATGTAGGTTAGTCCACCTATAGCAGACCTTAGTAAGATGTAGGTTAACCCACCTATAGCAGACCTTGGTAAGATGTAGTCTAACCCACCTATAGCAGACCTTAGGAAGATGTAGGTTAACCCACCTATAGCAGACCTTAGGAAGATGTAGTCTAACCCACCTATAGCATACCTTAGTAAGATGTAGGTTAACCCACCTATAGCAGACCTTAGTAAGATGTAGGTTAACCCACCTATAGCAGACCTTAGTAAGATGTAGTCTAACCCACCTATAGCAGACCTTGGTAAGATGTAGGTTAACCTACCTATAGCAGACCTTAGTAAGATGTAGGTTAACCCACCTATAGCAGACCTTAGTAAGATGTAGGTTAACCCACCTATAGCAGACCTTAGTAAGATGTAGTCTAACCCACCTATAGCAGACCGTAGGAAGATGTAGTCTAACCCACCTATAGCAGACCGTAGGAAGATGTAGGTTAACCCACCTATAGCAGACCTTAGTAAGATGTAGTCTAACCCACCTATAGCAGACCGTAGGAAGATGTAGGTTAACCCACCTATAGCAGACCTTAGTAAGATGTAGGTTAACCCACCTATAGCAGACCTTAGTAAGATGTAGGTTAACCCACCTATAGCAGACCTTAGTAAGGTGACAGCTAACCCACCAAGGAGCCATGCCAGCTATCAAAGGAGGAATTCTCTGGATCCTTCAGATTGATTCAGCCATCAGAGCCATGTCTGTAACCTAATTGCTGGTTAGGACTCCATGCAGCTCCCATTGCAGAGAAGACACGCCGTTATGACTAGTCTCTCAGGAGCTGCGGCCAGGCCTCAACCAGCTCCAAAGGGATAGTGTGATTGATGTAAAAACAGGCCGATTGGAGCGTGTCCTTGATTCAACACTGTCTGTCTGCTGTGACCTTGTTTCCATTGACAGGCCTAAAATTAACCACATCACTTATGCTGGGAGAGAGAGAGAGAGAGAGAGAGAGAGAGAGAGAGAGAGAGAGAGAGAGAGAGAGAGAGAGAGAGAGAGAGAGAGAGAGAGAGGAGAGAGAGAGAGAGAGGAAGAGAGAGAGAGAGAGAGAGAGAGAGAGAGAGAGAGAGAGAGAGAGAGAGAGAGAGCATTATGCCTCCCTTACATGCTCCCCAGCCCAGAGACAGACAGACTGCACTTCCTAACCTCCTGCCAAATGTATGACCATAATAGAGACACATATTTCCCTCAGATTACAGCGATCCACAAAGAATTCGAAAACAAACCCAATTTTGATAAACTCCCTTATCTACTGGGTGAAAAACCACAGTGTGCCATCACAGCTGCAATATTTGTGACCTGTTGCCACAAGAAAAGGGCAACCAGTGAAGAACAAACACCATTGTAAATACAACCCATATTTATGTTTATTTATTTTCCCATTTGTACCATTTGTACTTTAACTCTTTGCACATTGTTACAACACTGTATATATACATAATATGACATTTGAAATGTCTTTATTCTTTTGAAACTTCTGAGTGTAATGTTTACTGTTAATATATATTGTTTATTTCACTTTTGTTTACTATCTACGTCACTTGCTTTGGCAATGTTAACACACGTTTCCCATGCCAATAAAGCCCTTAAATTGAATTGAATTGAAAATGAATTGAATTGAAATTGAGAGGCTGTACCGGAGACATGTGGACCAGATTCTGCTGTTGGCATGTCCCTCTCTCCATTTCTATTTGTCTCCTTCTCACTCTCTCTCTCTCTCTCTCTCTCTCTCCTTCTCACTCTCTCTCTCCTTCTCTCTCTCTCTCTCTCTCTCTCGCTCTCTTTCTCTCTCTCGCTCTCTTTCTCTCTCTCTCTCTCTCTCTCTCTCTCCTTCTCACTCTCTCTCTCTCCTTCTCTCTCTCTCTCTCTCTCTCTCTCTCTCGCTCTCTCTCTCTCTCTCTCTCTCTCTCTCTCTCTCTCTCTCTCTCTCTCTCTCTCTCTCTCTCTCTCTCCTTCTCTCTCTCTCCTATTCATGGCTGATTACAGCATGGTTTTGATTAATTGTTCTAAACATAGATTCATTAGTGAGATAGCCAGGCCATACCTGTAACATTTTGCCCTCTACTACCTTGCATATAATGTGTGCGTGTGTGTGTGTGTGTGTGTGTGTGTGTGTGTGTATGTGTGTGTGTGTGTGTGTGTGTGCGTGTGTATGTGTGTGTGTGTGTGTGTGTGTGTGTGTGTGTGTGTGTGTGTGTGTGTGTGTGTGTGTGTGTGTGTGTGTGTGTGTGTGTGTGTGTGTGTGTGTGTGTGTGTGTGTGCGAATGCTAAAATATACAGTCAACATATATTACATGACTGAGGAAGATACATTGTATATTTTCCACATGCAATTTAGTAGATTGAAGAGCTGTTGGTTTAACGGTTTTGTTCTAATATGGTTTCCTAATAGGGTTATGGTTTTTACTTACAGTAGATGCACTAGTCCCCTCCCTTCATACACACTTCTGTAGGATCATATCCTGACGGAGCCATGGGCATCTCAGACAGGGCAATGAGTTAACCTTTTACTGCAGTGGGCTAAATCAGGGTCACACAGAGTGTTTCTTGGTAGTCTTAAACAAATCTACTTTGAGACAAAAGTATACACCTCACACACATGGTTATGGCTTAAAAAAATAAGACACTTGTACCATGTCAGATATACAGTGGGGAAAAAAAGTATTTAGTCAGCCACCAATTGTGTAAGTTCTCCCACTTAAAAAGATGAGAGAGGCCTGTAATTTTCATCATAGGTACATGTCAACTATGACAGACAAATTGAGAAAAAAATATCCAGAAAATCACATTGTAGGATTTTTAATGAATTTATTTGCAAATTATGGTGGAAAATAAGTATTTGGTCACCTACAAACAAGCAGGATTTCTGGCTCTCACAGACCTGTAACTTCTTCTTTAAGAGGCTCCTCTGTCCTCCACTCGTTACTTGTATTAATGGCACCTGTTTGAACTTGTTATCAGTATAAAAGACACCTGTCCACAACCTCAAACAGTCACACTCCAAACTCCACTATGGCCAAGACCAAAGAGCTGTCAAAGGACACCAGAAACAAAATTGTAGACCTGTACCAGGCTGGGAAGACTGAATCTGCAATAGGTAAGCAGCTTGGTTTGAAGAAATCAACTGTGGGAACAATTATTAGGAAATGGAAGACATACAAGACCACTGATAATCTCCCTCGATCTGGGGCTCCACGCAAGATCTCACCCCGTGGGGTCAAAATGATCACAAGAACGGTGAGCAAAAATCCCAGAACCACACGGGGGGACCTAGTGAATGACCTGCAGAGAGCTGGGACCAAAGTAACAAAGCCTACCATTAGTAACACACTACGCCGCCAGGGACTCAAATCCTGCAGTGCCAGACGTGTCCCCCTGCTTAAGCCAGTACATGTCCAGGCCCGTCTGAAGTTTGCTAGAGTGCATTTGGATGATCCAGAAGAGGATTGGGAGAATGTCATATGGTCAGATGAAACCAAAATATAACTTTTTGGTAAAAACTCAACTCGTCGTGTTTGGAGGACAAAGAATGCTGAGTTGCATCCAAAGAACACCATACCTACTGTGAAGCATGGGGGTGGAAACATCATGCTTTGGTGCTGTTTTTCTGCAAAGGGACCAGGACGACTGATCCGTGTAAAGGAAAGAATGAATGGGGTAATGTATCGTGAGATTTTGAGTGAAAACCTCCTTCCATCAGCAAGGGCATTGAAGATGAAACGTGGCTGGGTCTTTCAGCATGACAATGATCCCAAACACACCGCCCGGGCAACGAAGGAGTGGCTTCGTAAGAAGCATTTCAAGGTCCTGGAGTGGCCTAGCCAGTCTCCAGATCTCAACCCCATAGAAAATCATTGGAGGGAGTTGAAAGTCTGTGTTGCCCAGCGACAGCCCCAAAACATCACTGCTCTAGAGGAGATCTGCATGGAGGAATGGGCCAAAATACCAGCAACAGTGTGTGAAAACCTTGTGAAGACTTACAGAAAACGTTTGACCTGTGTCATTGCCAACAAAGGGTATATAACAAAGTATTGAGAAACTTTTGTTATTGACCAAATACTTATTTTCCACCATAATTTGCAAATAAATTCATTTAAAAAAAAAAAATCTGGAAAAAAAAATCTCATTTTGTCTGTCATAGTTGACCTATGATGAAAATTACAGGCCTCTCTCATCTTTTTAAGTGGGAGAACTTGCACAATTGGTTGCTGACTAAATACTTTTTTTCCCCACTGTAGTTGAAATGTATTCCATTTTGAGTTTGCATCCCAATATTACACTTTATATACATCACAGAAGACTGAAATATAACAAAACCGTTTGACATAGAAACACCGGATTTTCTGCGTTTAAAATTGAATTATGTTTATTAATTATGAAATTATAAAAAATATATAAATAACATTCCACCCATGAGGTCATGTGACTGCAGGAAAGGAAAGTATCCTCCAGCTACCAGAACTTTCCAGAACTTTCTCTTTCCAGTCAGAACACTCCTATAAGACAACAAGGTACTGGATGATAGCGGCGGAGGGGATGGCTGATGTTTTATGGACTCTTAACAAACCGTGCTATTTTGTGTGTTTTTTCGCTTCTGGATATCAGGACAGCGATTACTCACCTTGAACTGGACAAATAATTTTTCTTTATTGAGTCGGACGAGAGGGATTTGCTCCAGACACCCGACAGGGCCCTCATCCCCGTCATTCGCAGTATAAAGAAAATGAGATATCGCGGAAGGAGATCGGGGTGCCTGGTAAGGAGCCGGCGACGAGTGGCTAATCTGCCTTTGCCATCGATACTATTGGCCAACTTACAATCGCTTGATAATAAAGTGGACGAACTACAGGCACGAATATCCTACCAACGGGACATTAAAAACTGTAATATCTTATGTTTCACCAAGTCGTGGCTGAACGATGACATGAATAACATACAGCTGGCGGGTTATACACTGTATCGGCAGGATAGAACGGCAGCCTCTGGTAAGACAAGGGGTGGCGGTCTATGTATATTTGTAAACAACAGCTGGTGCATAATACCTAAGGAAGTCTCGAGGTTTTGCTCACCTGAGGTAGAGTATATCATGATAAGCTGTAGACCACACTATTTACCAAGAGAGTATCTACATTCTTCGACGCTGTCTATTTACCACCACAAACTGATCCTGGCACTAAAACCGCACTCAATGAACTGTATACGGCCATAAGCAAACAGGAAAACGCTCATCCAGAGGCGGCGCTCCTAGTGGCCGGGGACTTTAATGCAGGGAAACTTAAATCTGTTTTACCTCATTTCTACCAGCATGTTAAATGTGCAACCAGAGGGGGAAAAAACTCTAGACCACCTTTACTCCACACACAGAGACGCGTACAAAGCTCTTCCTCGCCCTCCATTTGGCAAATCTGACCATAATTCTATCCTCCTGATTCCTGCTTACAAGCAAAAACTAAAGCAGGAAGCACCAGTGACTCGGTCAATAAAAAAGTGGTCAGATGAAGCAGATGCTAAGCTACAGGACTGTTTTGCTAGCACAGACTGGAATTTGTTCCGGGATTCTTCCGATGGCATTGAGGAGTACACCACATCAGCCACTGGCTTCATCAATAAGTGCATCGATGACGTCGTCCCCACAGTGACCGTACGTACCCCAACCAGAAGCCATGGATTACAGGAAACATCCGCACTGAGCTAAAGGGTAGAGCTGCCGCTTTCAAGGAGCGGAACTCTAACCCGGAAGCTTATAAGAAATCCCGCTATGCCCTCAGACGAACCATCAAACAGGCAAAGAGTCAATACAGGACTAAGATTGAATCCTACTACACCGGCTCCGACGCTTGTCGGATGTGGCAGGGCTTGCAAACTATTACAGACTACAAAGGGAAACACAGCCACGAGCTGCCCAGTGACACGAGCCTACCAGATGAGCTAAATTACTTCTATGCTCGCTTCGAGGCAAGTAATGCTGAAACATGCATGAAAGCATCAGCTGTTCCGGAAGACTGTGTGATCACGCTCTCCGTAGCCAATGTGAGTAAGACCTTTAAACTGGTCAACATTCACAAGGCCGCGGGGCCAGATGGATTACCAGGATGTGTACTCCGAGCATGCGCTGACCAACTGGCCAGTGTCTTCACAGACATTTTCAACCTCTCCCTGTCTGAGTCTGTAATACCAACATGTTACAAGCAGACCACCATAGTCCCTGTGCACAAGAACACTAAGGTAACCTGCCTAAATGACTACCGACCTGTAGCACTCACATCGGTAGCCATGAAGTGCTTTGAAAGGCTGGTCATGGCTCACATCAACACCATTATCCCAGAAACCCTAGACCCACTCCAATTTGCATACCGCCCCAACAGATCCACAGATAACGCAATCGCTATTGCGCGCCACACTGCCCTTTCACACCTGGACAAAAGGAACACCTATTTGAGAATGCTATTCATTGACTACAGCTCAGCGTTCAACACCATAGTGCCCTCAAAGCCTATCACTAAGCTAAGGACCCTGGGACTAAACACCTCCCTCTGCAACTGGATCCTGGACTTCCTGACGGGCCGCCCCCAGGTGGTAAAGGTAGGTAACAACACATCCTCCACACTGATCCTCAACACGGGGGCCCCTCAGGGGTGTGTGCTCAGTCCCCTCCTGTACTCCCTGTTCACTCATGACTGCATGGCCAGGCACGACTCCAACACCAAGTTTGCCGATGACACAACAGTGGTAGGCCTGATCACCGACAATGACGAGACAGCCTAAAGGGAGGAGGTCAGAGACCTGTCCGTGTGGTGCCAGGACAATAACCTCTCCCTCAACGTGACCAAGACAAAGGAGATGATTGTGGACTACAGGAAAAAGAAGAGGACCGAGCACGCCCCCATTCTCATTGACGGGGCTGTTGTGGAGCAGGTTGAGAGCTTCAAGTTCCTTGGTGTCCACATCACCAACAAACTACAGACAGAGAGAGAGGGGGAGACGGAGAGTTTAAGAGAGAAAGCTTCAGAGAGCGTGATAGAGAGCTTCAGAGAGAGAGAGAGAGAGAGTTAAAGAGAGAGAGCGTTTAAGAGAAAGAGGGAGAGAGTGTTTAAGAGATAGAGAGAGAGAGAGAAGAGAGAGAGAGAGAGAGAGAGAGAGAGAGAGAGAGAGAGAGAGAGAGAGAGAGAGAGAGAGAGAGAGAGAGAGAGAGAGAGAGAGAGAGAGAGAGAGAGAGAGTTAAAGAGAGAGACAGAGAGAGAGAGAGAGTTAAAGAGAGAGAGTTTAGGAGAAAGAGGGAGAGAGTGTTTAAGAGATAGAGAAAGAGAGAAAGAGAGAGAGAGAGAGAGAGAGAGAGAGAGAGAGAGAGAGAGAGAGAGAGAGAGAGAGAGAGAGTACTTTAACTATTCGCACATCGTTACAACACTGTGTATAGACATAATATGACATTTGAAATGTCTCTTCCTTTGTGTGTAATGTTTACTGTTCAATTCTGATTCTTTATTTAACTTTTGTTCATTACCTATTTGACTTGCAAAAGCCCTTTGAATTGAGAGTAAAAGAGAGGGCGGGAGAGAGACAGAGAAGTTTCAGAGAGAGCAATAGAGAGCTTCAGAAAGATAGAGAGAGAGTTTAAACATTAAACTTTCAGTAAATTCCACTGGCAAAGATCCCAGAGGGTGGAGGGTGGACTATCATTCCATTCTACAGGGGGATCGGTATTTAGAGGTAAACAAGGGCTGTAAAGAGGTAAATATTTGGCTGTGGTTTCCATCCAATTGGCGACAGATTTTAATGCGAATATTCTAAAATCCGCATAAAGAAAATATGCGCATTTTCTCACCAGTGGTGTGTTTCCACCAAACGGACTTGTTGTGGATAAATATCAGCGCGTGATGAAATAGTGCACACAAAATGTACGTTTTCACTTAAGTTCAGACGAAGTAGTAAAATAAAATAACATAAAAATCTAAAGTTCAATGTGTTTCTATCACATTTTCTACCGATAAAAAACAACAACTGTTGCATTAAATAGCAAATGTGCCTACTCTGATCTTGGCACGTACGTGCGCTCTAGCCAATACAGGGTACGCTGTGCGGTTTGACATGATGAGATAATTATGGATAAGAGCGAGAATATATTTATTTGTCAAACGGCAGTATCATCACGTCACCAGAATCAGACCCTCGATCCAACCAGCATTTATCTGTCGGCATTTATCAAATTGTACCGAAACTTCCTGTTTCCATCACAGGCGTCGTGATTCATTTTATATATATATATACCATGTGACTTTACTTGCATAAGCCAGGATGGAAATGTGGTTACTGTAATGTGTGTTTTCTCTCTATTTGAGATTAGGGATTTCTGTGGTAAAGTAATTTCCTAGAATACACTATGAACCAACAAGGACATCAATGATTACAGGGTTCAAAGGTCTCCATTAGTTTACCAACAGAATCCTGCTGTAGGGCAGAATGACGCTGAGCCAACAGAGAACACGTCATTCATTAGCAAACATATCTATTTTTTTTTACTATGCTGCTGAGAAAGTGAAGAGGAGATAGATGGTAATATGTTCCTTAACTAACGTGACCAAGATTGTGTTGAGCAGGTTTTGATGTTAGTTAGAGTTAGCGCCGAGACTAAAATGGCTTTAAAATAAGAATGGGTTAAGAGAGGAGTTTGTCAGAAAACACAAACAAATCTATTGTAGCCCTGTGTCTTCACACGATGTGACAGTAACATTTGAAATGTTGCCCATACACTGGTAACACACGGGAAATAGCCTCATCGTGATAAACAAGTTAGAATGTAAGCGACTTATAAAATGTGAATAAAGTTACATTTGTGGGGGGGATAAATAGTTTTAGCGAATTCAGTCGTTTTTCTGATAGACTTTATATTATGAACAATGTGTTCAACTATTCTGTCAAAACAGTTGTTTTGTTTTTCTAAACCAAATGTAAATAACTGGTTTAAAGTGCAGTGCAATATTCTGATTTAAGGCCTATCTCTGTTCAAAAAAATCTGTTTCATTGAGTCATTCAGGCCCTATTTTATCGCATTGGTCAAGTCCCTCACATGGGGTCAAACGGCTATACTGTTAAAGCAGACACACACACACACACACACACACACACACACACACACACACACTCACACACACACACACACACTGGGTACACTGTTCTAGCAGTGGTAACATAATACCCGTATGGCCTGATTTGTAGTCAGCGACTCCACCCCCTTCTCTCTGACTGACTGACTGACTTAACAACTTGCGTGCTTCCTCCGTATACTGTACATGCCTGCATCCCAAATGGCACCCTATTCCCTATATAGTGCACTACTTTTGACCAGGGCCCATTGGTAGTGCACTACAGGAAATAGGGACCCATTCGGGACACACATCATACCATGTGCTGCTGATTGCTGAACTACCAAAACATCAGATCAGACCACAAGATAGGCGCCAAAACTGGGACATGTGGCAGTATTGTAGACGGAAAGACACATGGCCTGGGTTATTATCAAGCATGTGTTCCACGAAAGAAGGTCATTGCTCAAGGCATATTAGGAGAAAAAAAACTGCATTATCAACAAATACCATCTGAAAGGTAGTTGGAGCAGGATGTCAGAGAGAGGTTGTCTACTTTATTATCTGAAAGTAGACTGAGCAAGTTTGTCCTTGTGCAGAATACAGAAACTCTAGCTTGGCAGCAGTGTGCGCAGACTGACATACCAGATCAGTGTGTCATTCCAGCCTTCACTCCTATGCAAATTGCTGGAACAACCACTTTATATAACCCCAACATTCTATTTATCCACTTCACAAAAGTGGTTTCTTAACATTTATCATTTAAAGAAAAGCAACCTCAGACACTTAGTTCTTCATACAAGATCACAAATTGTATTTGGCAATAATTTTTTTAAACAAGTGCATACACATTACAGCTAAAAAAAATCATTTCAGTTGGTTGCTAAGTGCTTATAGAGAGAGGCTAGTCATCATCAGTCACATTCTACGTTTTGAAAAGGAAATGCTATCAGACAGGGCATGTCCCAAATGGCACCCTATGCCCTACATAGTGCACTACTTTTGACCAGAGCCCTCTGGGTTTCCCTACGGGCCCTGGTTAAAAGTAGTGCACTGCATAGGGAATAGGGTGCCATTTGAGACGTACACCTAGAAGTACATCAACAAAGAGGGACCAAGAGAGTCCAATTTTATTATGATTACATACCTTTATCTTCAAAAATATAGAAACACAATGTATTCAAAAAAAATCTAAAAATTATACAGCCATGTTTTACTGAAGTATACAGTAGTCCACTCAGTTTGGGTCCAATATCTACATAGTCCATTAGTTTGCTTGGATGGTATGTAGTATTTTTATATTTATATAGTTGTATTTTGACTTTTTTCCCCAACAATCCCTTCCCCCCCAAAAAAATGTTGAAAATGGAAATCAAGGATCCCTTTCCTTTTTTACTTTCACGTCAAGGATGGTAGCGATTTCTCCTTGCATGAAAGCCCACGGTACGTTAGAGCCCACCAACGGGCACTTCTCCCCGCTGGGACAGTACACCTCCCCGGTGGCCCCTTGCTGTTTGATGCTCTCCCGGGAGCACGGGAAGCAGAACTTGTGCGAGGGCACCGAAGGACACTGAACGAAGTGTGTGTCCTCTAACCTCTCGCGACACAGCGTGCAGCAGAGAGGTGTGCTCCCGGGTACCGACGAGTCCGGAATGCTTTGGAGTCCGTGCCCTTGGTCCGCGCCACCACCAGTAGCTTCCCTCCCCTGCGCGAGCCGCCGGTTCTGGTTGACGGAGGAGGGCGAGAGCGGGCTGCTGCTGTTGCGGCGCGTGGTGGAGTGGACCTGGTTACCGTCTTTGGGTGAGCTGTTCCCGCCACCACCGGCGTTGTCTGCCGCTAGGATCAGCGCCGCCATGGGAGACTGTCCGTTCTGCCCAGCTTCCGGTGGGGTGGTGCGTGAGTGGGGGGATATGGTATTGGGGGGGACGGAGGAGAAGTTTGGTGGCGGTCCCGGGGCCATTTTATGTACGTCACCGTCAGATGGTGGACCTGGTAACCACCGCTGCCTGTCCTCTCCGTTATGCTTGGAGGCGGTTCCCTCTCTCTCTCCCTCCGGTTCTGGCGATGCTTTCCTCTTCATATTCCGCGGGTGTTTTCCCCTGTCTGGAGGAAGGAAAGGGTTAATTAAACATGAAGAAGGCTGAGTTAGAGAGACACAACAGATGATTCATAATTCACTGAGAATAAAGAAGCATGTGCTTCCCTTCTTGCACGACACAAAATAATACAAACAACAACATTATCTTATTGCGTAGTAAGCATACATTTTTTATGTTTTTTTTATTTATCTATTCACCTTTATTTAACAGGGGGAACCTAGTTAAATAAAACACATAAAATATACACATAAACAAAAAAGGCAGTCATATGCATATTATTACGCATGACTTGTGGCTGTGTTTGTGTCATTAGAAAAAAAAATGCAAATCTGATCAATCTATTTAATTTGAATGGTATGCCTAAGGGTTGAAATGTGAGAAACTTTCCATTGGCTTAAGCATATTAGGCTACGCATGACTCATGTGTTTGTGTCATGAGAAAATGCTAAATGTATTTTAATTGAAGTGTAATTAGTATGTAGCAAAGGTTCATTAACATGCAGAATAATATCTTGGCTGTATGCAGGCCAGGTTACTGTACTGCTCCATTCAGATGGAGAAAAAAAAACAACCCCATCTATCCAGCCAGCCCAGCCAGTCGGTACCAACCTGATTTAGAAGCAGCGGCGTTCTGTTGTTGCTCATAGCCCATCACCCTCTGATGCATGGCGGCAGGATCTTTCTTGAACCGGTTGTCGAAGGTATGGAGAGCCATCAAGTCCCTGACCGTTTTCCCCTTGTTCAGCCAGTCATCCGTCCGTTGTTTGTGGTTCTCTATCTCCGGTGTCAGGCTGTCCGGTCTGTGCTTATCCTTCTCGTGCTGCTCTATGCTGGAGAACGAGGCTGGCCGCTTACCGCCGTGCCCGTTGGGGCTACCGGCCATCAAACCAGACCCCGGGTGCCCCATCGGCCCCACAGGTCGGCCGTTAACGGTGTGCAAGGAGGACATGTTCCCGTTCACCAAAGGCACTAGATTAGAAGGAACCGTGTTATTCCTGCGCGGGTTTGGGCTCTGCCGGTTGAGCTCGGGTGGATCGTCCGGTTTAGGAAATCCATTAGGTACAGGAATTCCGTTTGCCTGTCTCCCAGACTGGTACTCTGGCCCCAGCCGCGGAGGACGGTCCGAGGTGGAGAGGGGGTAGCGGTCAAGGGGCTGAGGTGGCCTGGATCCCGGGTCTCCTCCCAACCCGTGGTGATTAGCATGGATTTCTTTCCCAGAGAGCTGCTGCTGTTTACTGGGCCCTGGAGATCTACCCTCCTGTAAACCGTGAGCCCGCTTCAGCTGCCGGGCTGTCTCAATCACAAACTCGATCCGGTCCGCTCCTTCGTAGTTGACACATCCCCTGCAGATGGACTCGGTAAAATCCCAGATCATTGCCCAGGGCATGCGGGGCAGGTCACATAAATAACACGACTGCCTTCTTGAAGCAGCTACCGTCGCGGACGACATAGCTTCCCTTTCAAAAAACGGACCTTATATCTCTCTCTAACCCAGGTCTCTGTGTGTGGATATCTCCTAGTCCTTTTTAGAAATCAGACACAGTTAGGTCCTTACGTTTCTCAAAAAAGAAAAATACGTCCTCGACTCCTCTCCGTCTGTCTCCTGACTATGGCAACAAACAATGAAGTTACAAACAGAACTTCATGACAGCAGATATAATGTGTTTTTTCCAGGCTACTACGACCTGACGCGTTCTCTATCTGTCGGTCTCACTGCCTGCAGCCTCCGCTCAGCCCAGTCCCGATGTAGAGCAGTGACGTCACCGCCTCTGCGCTTCCAGCTTCAACATTCTAGTTACTTCATTCTTCGACGGCGGCCCCCCCCCCCCCCTCCTCAGGCGCATGCTCAGTCACGCCAGTCTCCGTCGCCCCATTTTTTTTTTTTTTAATTCAATCACTTCTTGAACCTTTGCCAAGAAGGTTACAACCAACCAGCCAACACCACATCGGGGTGGGGAGAGACGAGAACCGTGTTATTGTTGCCTTCTGCTGCAAGTTGAAACGGAAAAGATATCCACGAATAAACATCCTCTTTGTAAAGGACATTCGACTCGAAATATGTTGGATATTGTGGCAGAGAGGACAGTGTGGCTGGAAGAGAACCATACTGCACTCTGTTGGGGTTTTATTACAACACAACATTTTCTTGACCATCAACATGATTTGGATGATAAATATAATGGAAAAGGCTAGTATTGGAATGTTGGAAATATTCGAAGGTGCATTTTTCACAATAAATGTTTTTTTGGGGGGGTTTTATGCGTTTGCAATGTCGTATTGGAAATCATCTTTCCCTGGTTACAGCAACTACAGCCAAACCCTTTCGATGCGTAAAATATTCCCTAAATCCCGATTTTAGGCACAATCATTTAGTAGCTGCAACAAATGAACACGTCCACATTCCATCCCGTAGGCGGTCCGCGTCATACCAAACCCAGTCAAACCGTAGCCCGTCGTTACTGCAGCCTAATTCGACGAATGAATATTCATGCGAATGTAAAATATGAAAGGGTTTTATTTTCGTCAGCTTCCAGTGTGCAAATTCGTATTCTAACCGCTGATCTTCGTCTAGGTTCCAGGAAGCGCTATAGATATGGGGATTTCCAGACGTGTGGAATGGGAGCATAACCGGATATCCAGTAGGTTATATGAGGCACTGCAACACCACATCATTCTAATACATTTTGACGTTAGCTATTGGTAAGTGGGTGGGTAGGCTATGAAAATAAATGATGAATGATTCAAGAATCAACAATGATTGAAGAATCAACTACACCAGTCAGTCAATAAACAAAATATGACATATAATAATTAGCCTATTCGAATATGTCTGAAAAGCTTATCTTATCACTGAATTCACCCGTGCGTAAAAGACAGAACACGTGCATAAAAGGCCCTTAAAAGGGCAAGAAAGTTTCATGAATTCTAATGTAGAATTCCAGTGTGTTCCAGCAGTTAAAGGAGTGGGTGGGTGACTGGAGGGAGGGACAAAACGAAAGTATTTGTTTTGTCATTCCACCCAAGGCAGGGCCGAATTCATTTCAACAGATGCTTAGCTGTAGGGTGAGGCAATAATGCAACTGACTGAAGCCTAACTGCTGCCAACACAAGTGTGTATGTTTGTGTTTGTGTGTGTAGACACAAAGCCTGATATATTTGTGCAAGCCTGCCGCCGTGACGTTCCAAAGAGGAAGTAAGATGTTTAGTCACGTACCGACCTGTCAACCATCCGTCTCCTAACTCGGCACCTACCCGCCATCCATCCGCCTTGCACCCCGCCTCGCCTCGCCCCGCCCCAAACCGCCAACCATCCACTTTGCGCCCAACCTCTACCCTACCCGCCATCCATCCGCCTCGCCCCGCCCCAAACCGCCAACCATCCACATTGCGCCCAACCTCTACCCTACCCGCCATCCATCCGCCTCGCCCCGCCCCAAACCGCCAACCATCCACTTTGCGCCCAACCTCTACCCTACCCGCCATCCATCCGCCTCGCCCCGCCCCAAACCGCCAACCATCCACTTTGCGCCCAACCTCTGTCCTACCCACCAACCATCAGCCCCGCGCCCGGCCTCGTCTCACCCATCCATGGAACCCTGGTTCCCAGCCAGCCTGCTGTGGACATTGCTGGTCTGTAGAGGACATTGTGATACTCTGCAGAGGACATTATGATGGTCTGTAGAGGACATTATGATACTCTCTAGAGAACATTATGATGGTCTGTAGAGGACATTATGATACTCTGCAGAGGACATTATGATGGTCTGTAGAGAACATTGATGGTCTGTAGAGGACATTATGATACTCTGTAGAGGACATTATGATGGTCTGTAGAGGACATTATGATGGTCTGTAGAGGACATTATGATACTCTGCAGAGGACATTATGATGGTCTGTAGAGGACATTGATGGTCTGTAGAGGACATTATGATACTCTGTAGAGGACATTATGATGGTCTGTAGAGGACATTATGATACTCTGTAGAGGACATTATGATGGTCTGTAGAGGACATTATGATGGTCTGTAGAAGACATTATGATGGGCTGTAGAGGACATTATGATGGTCTCTAGAGGACATTATGATACTCTGTAGAGGACATTATGATACTCTGTAGAGGACATTATGATACTCTGTAGAGGACATTATGATGGTCTGTAGAGGACATTATGATGATCTGTAGAGGACATTATGATACTCTCTAGAGGACATTATGATACTCTGTAGAGGACATTATGATGGTCTGTAGAGGACATTATGATGTTCTGTAGAGGACATTATGATGGTCTGTAGAGGACATTATGATGGTCTGTAGAGGACATTATGATGGTCTGTAGAGGACATTATGATGGTCTGTAGAGGACATATTGATGGTCTGTAGAGGACATTATGATGGTCTGTAGAGGACATATTGATGGTCTGTAGAGGACATTATGATGGTCTGTAGAGGACATTATGATGGTCTATAGAGGACATTATGATGGTCTGTAGAGGACATTATGATACTTTGTAGAGGACATCATGATACTCTGTAGAGGACATTATGATGGTCTGTAGAGGACATTATGATGGTCTGTAGAGGACTTTATGATGGTCTGTAGGGGACATTATGATACTCTGTAGAGGACATTATGATGGTCTGTAGAGGACATTATGATGGTCTGTAGAGGACATTATGATGGTCTGTAGAGGACATTATGAAGGTCTGTAGAGGACATTATGATACTCTGTAGAGGACATTATGATGGTCTGTAGAGGACATTATGATGGTCTGTAGAGGACATTATGATGGTCTGTAGAGGACATTATGAAGGTCTGTAGAGGACATTATGATACTCTGTAGAGGACATTATGATACTCTGTAGAGGACATTATGATACTCTGTAGAGGACATTGTGATGGTCTGTAGAGGACATTATGATGGTCTGTAGAGGACATTATGATACTCTCTAGAGGACATTATGATGGTCTCTAGAGGACATTATGATGGTCTGTAGAGGACATTATGATGGTCTCTAGAGGACATTATGATACTCTGTAGAGGACATTATGATGGTCTGTAGAGGACATTATGATGGTCTGTAGAGGACATTATGATACTCTGTAGAGGACATTATGATGGTCTGTAGAGGACATTATGATGGTCTGTAGAGGACATTATGATACTCTGTAGAGGACATGATGATACTCTGTAGAGGACATTATGATGGTCTATAGAGGACTTTATGATGGTCTGTAGGGGACATTATGATACTCTGTAGAGGACATTATGATACTCTGTAGAGGACATTATGATACTCTGTAGAGGACATTATGATACTCTGTAGAGGACATTATGATGGTCTGTAGAGGACATTATGATGGTCTGTAGAGGACATTATGATACTCTCTAGAGGACATTATGATGGTCTCTAGAGGACATTATGATGGTCTGTAGAGGACATTATGATGTTCTCTAGAGGACATTATGATACTCTGTAGAGGACATTATGATGGTCTGTAGAGGACATTATGATACTCTGTAGAGGACATTATGATACTCTGTAGAGGACTTTATGATGTTCTGTAGAGGACATTATGATGTTCTGTAGAGGACATTATGATGGTCTGTAGAGGACATTATGATGTTCTGTAGAGGACATTATGATGGTCTCTAGAGGACATTATGATGTTCTGTAGAGGACATTATGATGGTCTGTAGAGGACATTATGATACTCTGCAGAGGACATTATGATACTCTGTAGAGGACATTATGATACTCTGTAGAGGACATTATGATGGTCTGTAGAGGACATTATGATGGTCTGTAGAGGACATTATGATGTTCTGTAGAGGACATTATGATGGTCTCTAGAGGACATTATGATGTTCTGTAGAGGACATTATGATGGTCTGTAGAGGACATTATGATACTCTGTAGAGGACTTTATGATGTTCTGTAGAGGACATTATGATGTTCTGTAGAGGACATTATGATGGTCTGTAGAGGACATTATGATGTTCTGTAGAGGACATTATGATGGTCTCTAGAGGACATTATGATGTTCTGTAGAGGACATTATGATGGTCTGTAGAGGACATTATGATACTCTGCAGAGGACATTATAATGGTCTGTAGAGGACATTATGATACTCTGTAGAGGACATTATGATGGTCTGTAGAGGACATTATAATGGTCTGTAGAGGACATTATGATACTCTGCAGAAGACATTATGATGGTCTGTAGAGGACATTATGATGGTCTGTAGAGGACATTATGATGGTCTGTAGAGGACATTATGATGGTATGTAGAGGACATTATGATACTCTGTAGAGGACATTATGATGGTCTGTAGAGGACATTATGATTCTCTCTAGAGGACATTATGATACTCTGTAGAGGACATTATGATGGTCTGTAGAGGACATTATGATACTCTGTAGAGGACATTATGATACTCTGTAGAGGATATTATGATGGTCTGTAGAGGACATTATGATGTTCTGTAGAGGACATTATGATGGTCTGTAGAGGACATTATGATGGTCTGTAGAGGACATTATGATGGTCTGTAGAGGACATTATGATGGTCTGTAGAGGACATATTGATGGTCTGTAGAGGACATTATGATGTTCTGTAGAGGACATTATGATGGTCTGTAGAGGACATTATGATGGTCTGTAGAGGACATTATGATACTCTGCAGAGGACATTATGATACTCTGTAGAGGACATTATGATACTCTGTAGAGGACATTATGATGGTCTGTAGAGGACATTATGATGGTCTGTAGAGGACATTATGATGTTCTGTAGAGGACATTATGATGGTCTCTAGAGGACATTATGATGTTCTGTAGAGGACATTATGATGGTCTGTAGAGGACATTATGATACTCTGTAGAGGACTTTATGATGTTCTGTAGAGGACATTATGATGTTCTGTAGAGGACATTATGATGGTCTGTAGAGGACATTATGATGTTCTGTAGAGGACATTATGATGGTCTCTAGAGGACATTATGATGTTCTGTAGAGGACATTATGATGGTCTGTAGAGGACATTATGATACTCTGCAGAGGACATTATAATGGTCTGTAGAGGACATTATGATACTCTGTAGAGGACATTATGATGGTCTGTAGAGGACATTATAATGGTCTGTAGAGGACATTATGATACTCTGCAGAAGACATTATGATGGTCTGTAGAGGACATTATGATGGTCTGTAGAGGACATTATGATGGTCTGTAGAGGACATTATGATGGTATGTAGAGGACATTATGATACTCTGTAGAGGACATTATGATGGTCTGTAGAGGACATTATGATTCTCTCTAGAGGACATTATGATACTCTGTAGAGGACATTATGATGGTCTGTAGAGGACATTATGATACTCTGTAGAGGACATTATGATACTCTGTAGAGGATATTATGATGGTCTGTAGAGGACATTATGATGTTCTGTAGAGGACATTATGATGGTCTGTAGAGGACATTATGATGGTCTGTAGAGGACATTATGATGGTCTGTAGAGGACATTATGATGGTCTGTAGAGGACATATTGATGGTCTGTAGAGGACATTATGATGGTCTGTAGAGGACATATTGATGGTCTGTAGAGGACATTATGATGGTCTGTAGAGGACATTATGATGGTCTATAGAGGACATTATGATGGTCTGTAGAGGACATTATGATACTCTGTAGAGGACATTATGATACTCTGTAGAGGACATTATGATGGTCTGTAGAGGACATTATGATGGTCTGTAGAGGACTTTATGATGGTCTGTAGGGGACATTATGATACTCTGTAGAGGACATTATGATGGTCTGTAGAGGACATTATGATGGTCTGTAGAGGACATTATGATGGTCTGTAGAGGACATTATGAAGGTCTGTAGAGGACATTATGATACTCTGTAGAGGACATTATGATGGTCTGTAGAGGACATTATGATGGTCTGTAGAGGACATTATGATGGTCTGTAGAGGACATTATGAAGGTCTGTAGAGGACATTATGATACTCTGTAGAGGACATTATGATACTCTGTAGAGGACATTATGATACTCTGTAGAGGACATTGTGATGGTCTGTAGAGGACATTATGATGGTCTGTAGAGGACATTATGATACTCTCTAGAGGACATTATGATGGTCTCTAGAGGACATTATGATGGTCTGTAGAGGACATTATGATGGTCTCTAGAGGACATTATGATACTCTGTAGAGGACATTATGATGGTCTGTAGAGGACATTATGATGGTCTGTAGAGGACATTATGATACTCTGTAGAGGACATTATGATGGTCTGTAGAGGACATTATGATGGTCTGTAGAGGACATTATGATGGTCTGTAGAGGACATTATGATACTCTGTAGAGGACATGATGATACTCTGTAGAGGACATTATGATGGTCTGTAGAGGACTTTATGATGGTCTGTAGGGGACATTATGATACTCTGTAGAGGACATTATGATGGTCTGTAGAGGACATTATGATGGTCTGTAGAGGACATTATGAAGGTCTGTAGAGGACATTATGATACTCTGTAGAGGACATTATGATACTCTGTAGAGGACATTATGATACTCTGTAGAGGACATTATGATGGTCTGTAGAGGACATTATGATGGTCTGTAGAGGACATTATGATACTCTCTAGAGGACATTATGATGGTCTCTAGAGGACATTATGATGGTCTGTAGAGGACATTATGATGTTCTCTAGAGGACATTATGATGGTCTGTAGAGGACATTATGATACTCTCTAGAGGACATTATGATGGTCTCTAGAGGACATTATGATACTCTGTAGAGGACATTATGATGGTCTGTAGAGGACATTATGATACTCTGTAGAGGACATTATGATACTCTGTAGAGGACTTTATGATGTTCTGTAGAGGACATTATGATGTTCTGTAGAGGACATTATGATGGTCTGTAGAGGACATTATGATGTTCTGTAGAGGACATTATGATGGTCTCTAGAGGACATTATGATGTTCTGTAGAGGACATTATGATGGTCTGTAGAGGACATTATGATACTCTGCAGAGGACATTATGATACTCTGTAGAGGACATTATGATACTCTGTAGAGGACATTATGATGGTCTGTAGAGGACATTATGATGGTCTGTAGAGGACATTATGATGTTCTGTAGAGGACATTATGATGGTCTCTAGAGGACATTATGATGTTCTGTAGAGGACATTATGATGGTCTGTAGAGGACATTATGATACTCTGTAGAGGACTTTATGATGTTCTGTAGAGGACATTATGATGTTCTGTAGAGGACATTATGATGGTCTGTAGAGGACATTATGATGTTCTGTAGAGGACATTATGATGGTCTCTAGAGGACATTATGATGTTCTGTAGAGGACATTATGATGGTCTGTAGAGGACATTATGATACTCTGCAGAGGACATTATAATGGTCTGTAGAGGACATTATGATACTCTGTAGAGGACATTATGATGGTCTGTAGAGGACATTATGATGGTCTGTAGAGGACATTATGATACTCTGCAGAAGACATTATGATGGTCTGTAGAGGACATTATGATGGTCTGTAGAGGACATTATGATGGTCTGTAGAGGACATTATGATGGTATGTAGAGGACATTATGATACTCTGTAGAGGACATTATGATGGTCTGTAGAGGACATTATGATTCTCTCTAGAGG
The DNA here is from genome assembly GCF_964263955.1 of Coregonus lavaretus. Classification (NCBI taxonomy): domain Eukaryota; kingdom Metazoa; phylum Chordata; class Actinopteri; order Salmoniformes; family Salmonidae; genus Coregonus; species Coregonus lavaretus. Next base: position 92,494,037 of record NC_139988.1, on the reverse strand, counting down.
ACATTATGATACTCTGTAGAGGACATTATGATGGTCTGTAGAGGACATTATGATACTCTGTAGAGGACATTATGATACTCTGTAGAGGATATTATGATGGTCTGTAGAGGACATTATGATGTTCTGTAGAGGACATTATGATGGTCTGTAGAGGACATTATGATGGTCTGTAGAGGACATTATGATGGTCTGTAGAGGACATTATGATGGTCTGTAGAGGACATATTGATGGTCTGTAGAGGACATTATGATGGTCTGTAGAGGACATATTGATGGTCTGTAGAGGACATTATGATGGTCTGTAGAGGACATTATGATGGTCTATAGAGGACATTATGATGGTCTGTAGAGGACATTATGATACTCTGTAGAGGACATTATGATACTCTGTAGAGGACATTATGATGGTCTGTAGAGGACATTATGATGGTCTGTAGAGGACTTTATGATGGTCTGTAGGGGACATTATGATACTCTGTAGAGGACATTATGATGGTCTGTAGAGGACATTATGATGGTCTGTAGAGGACATTATGATGGTCTGTAGAGGACATTATGAAGGTCTGTAGAGGACATTATGATACTCTGTAGAGGACATTATGATGGTCTGTAGAGGACATTATGATGGTCTGTAGAGGACATTATGATGGTCTGTAGAGGACATTATGAAGGTCTGTAGAGGACATTATGATACTCTGTAGAGGACATTATGATACTCTGTAGAGGACATTATGATACTCTGTAGAGGACATTGTGATGGTCTGTAGAGGACATTATGATGGTCTGTAGAGGACATTATGATGTTCTGTAGAGGACATTATGATGGTCTCTAGAGGACATTATGATGTTCTGTAGAGGACATTATGATGGTCTGTAGAGGACATTATGATACTCTGCAGAGGACATTATGATACTCTGTAGAGGACATTATGATACTCTGTAGAGGACATTATGATGGTCTGTAGAGGACATTATGATGGTCTGTAGAGGACATTATGATGTTCTGTAGAGGACATTATGATGGTCTCTAGAGGACATTATGATGTTCTGTAGAGGACATTATGATGGTCTGTAGAGGACATTATGATACTCTGTAGAGGACTTTATGATGTTCTGTAGAGGACATTATGATGTTCTGTAGAGGACATTATGATGGTCTGTAGAGGACATTATGATGTTCTGTAGAGGACATTATGATGGTCTCTAGAGGACATTATGATGTTCTGTAGAGGACATTATGATGGTCTGTAGAGGACATTATGATACTCTGCAGAGGACATTATAATGGTCTGTAGAGGACATTATGATACTCTGTAGAGGACATTATGATGGTCTGTAGAGGACATTATGATGGTCTGTAGAGGACATTATGATACTCTGCAGAAGACATTATGATGGTCTGTAGAGGACATTATGATGGTCTGTAGAGGACATTATGATGGTCTGTAGAGGACATTATGATGGTATGTAGAGGACATTATGATACTCTGTAGAGGACATTATGATGGTCTGTAGAGGACATTATGATTCTCTCTAGAGGACATTATGATACTCTGTAGAGGACATTATGATGGTCTGTAGAGGACATTATGATACTCTGTAGAGGACATTATGATACTCTGTAGAGGATATTATGATGGTCTGTAGAGGACATTATGATGTTCTGTAGAGGACATTATGATGGTCTGTAGAGGACATTATGATGGTCTGTAGAGGACATTATGATGGTCTGTAGAGGACATTATGATGGTCTGTAGAGGACATATTGATGGTCTGTAGAGGACATTATGATGGTCTGTAGAGGACATATTGATGGTCTGTAGAGGACATTATGATGGTCTGTAGAGGACATTATGATGGTCTATAGAGGACATTATGATGGTCTGTAGAGGACATTATGATACTCTGTAGAGGACATTATGATACTCTGTAGAGGACATTATGATGGTCTGTAGAGGACATTATGATGGTCTGTAGAGGACTTTATGATGGTCTGTAGGGGACATTATGATACTCTGTAGAGGACATTATGATGGTCTGTAGAGGACATTATGATGGTCTGTAGAGGACATTATGATGGTCTGTAGAGGACATTATGAAGGTCTGTAGAGGACATTATGATACTCTGTAGAGGACATTATGATGGTCTGTAGAGGACATTATGATGGTCTGTAGAGGACATTATGATGGTCTGTAGAGGACATTATGAAGGTCTGTAGAGGACATTATGATACTCTGTAGAGGACATTATGATACTCTGTAGAGGACATTATGATACTCTGTAGAGGACATTGTGATGGTCTGTAGAGGACATTATGATGGTCTGTAGAGGACATTATGATACTCTCTAGAGGACATTATGATGGTCTCTAGAGGACATTATGATGGTCTGTAGAGGACATTATGATGGTCTCTAGAGGACATTATGATACTCTGTAGAGGACATTATGATGGTCTGTAGAGGACATTATGATGGTCTGTAGAGGACATTATGATACTCTGTAGAGGACATTATGATGGTCTGTAGAGGACATTATGATGGTCTGTAGAGGACATTATGATGGTCTGTAGAGGACATTATGATACTCTGTAGAGGACATGATGATACTCTGTAGAGGACATTATGATGGTCTGTAGAGGACTTTATGATGGTCTGTAGGGGACATTATGATACTCTGTAGAGGACATTATGATGGTCTGTAGAGGACATTATGATGGTCTGTAGAGGACATTATGAAGGTCTGTAGAGGACATTATGATACTCTGTAGAGGACATTATGATACTCTGTAGAGGACATTATGATACTCTGTAGAGGACATTATGATGGTCTGTAGAGGACATTATGATGGTCTGTAGAGGACATTATGATACTCTCTAGAGGACATTATGATGGTCTCTAGAGGACATTATGATGGTCTGTAGAGGACATTATGATGTTCTCTAGAGGACATTATGATACTCTGTAGAGGACATTATGATGGTCTGTAGAGGACATTATGATACTCTGTAGAGGACATTATGATACTCTGTAGAGGACTTTATGATGTTCTGTAGAGGACATTATGATGTTCCGTAGAGGACATTATGATGGTCTGTAGAGGACATTATGATGTTCTGTAGAGGACATTATGATGGTCTCTAGAGGACATTATGATGTTCTGTAGAGGACATTATGATGGTCTGTAGAGGACATTATGATACTCTGCAGAGGACATTATGATACTCTGTAGAGGACATTATGATACTCTGTAGAGGACATTATGATGGTCTGTAGAGGACATTATGATGGTCTGTAGAGGACATTATGTTGTTCTGTAGAGGACATTATGATGGTCTCTAGAGGACATTATGATGTTCTGTAGAGGACATTATGATGGTCTGTAGAGGACATTATGATACTCTGTAGAGGACTTTATGATGTTCTGTAGAGGACATTATGATACTCTGTAGAGGACATTATGATGGTCTGTAGAGGACATTATGATGGTCTGTAGAGGACATTATGATACTCTGCAGAAGACATTATGATGGTCTGTAGAGGACATTATGATGGTCTGTAGAGGACATTATGATGGTCTGTAGAGGACATTATGATGGTATGTAGAGGACATTATGATACTCTGTAGAGGACATTATGATGGTCTGTAGAGGACATTATGATTCTCTCTAGAGGACATTATGATACTCTGTAGAGGACATTATGATGGTCTGTAGAGGACATTATGATACCCTGTAGAGGACATTATGATACTCTGTAGAGGATATTATGATGGTCTGTAGAGGACATTATGATGTTCTGTAGAGGACATTATGATGGTCTGTAGAGGACATTATGATGGTCTGTAGAGGACATTATGATGGTCTGTAGAGGACATTATGATGGTCTGTAGAGGACATATTGATGGTCTGTAGAGGACATTATGATGGTCTGTAGAGGACATATTGATGGTCTGTAGAGGACATTATGATGGTCTGTAGAGGACATTATGATGGTCTATAGAGGACATTATGATGGTCTGTAGAGGACATTATGATACTCTGTAGAGGACATTATGATACTCTGTAGAGGACATTATGATGGTCTGTAGAGGACATTATGATGGTCTGTAGAGGACTTTATGATGGTCTGTAGGGGACATTATGATACTCTGTAGAGGACATTATGATGGTCTGTAGAGGACATTATGATGGTCTGTAGAGGACATTATGATGGTCTGTAGAGGACATTATGAAGGTCTGTAGAGGACATTATGATACTCTGTAGAGGACATTATGATGGTCTGTAGAGGACATTATGATGGTCTGTAGAGGACATTATGATGGTCTGTAGAGGACATTATGAAGGTCTGTAGAGGACATTATGATACTCTGTAGAGGACATTATGATACTCTGTAGAGGACATTATGATACTCTGTAGAGGACATTGTGATGGTCTGTAGAGGACATTATGATGGTCTGTAGAGGACATTATGATACTCTCTAGAGGACATTATGATGGTCTCTAGAGGACATTATGATGGTCTGTAGAGGACATTATGATGGTCTCTAGAGGACATTATGATACTCTGTAGAGGACATTATGATGGTCTGTAGAGGACATTATGATGGTCTGTAGAGGACATTATGATACTCTGTAGAGGACATTATGATGGTCTGTAGAGGACATTATGATGGTCTGTAGAGGACATTATGATGGTCTGTAGAGGACATTATGATACTCTGTAGAGGACATGATGATACTCTGTAGAGGACATTATGATGGTCTGTAGAGGACTTTATGATGGTCTGTAGGGGACATTATGATACTCTGTAGAGGACATTATGATGGTCTGTAGAGGACATTATGATGGTCTGTAGAGGACATTATGAAGGTCTGTAGAGGACATTATGATACTCTGTAGAGGACATTATGATACTCTGTAGAGGACATTATGATACTCTGTAGAGGACATTATGATGGTCTGTAGAGGACATTATGATGGTCTGTAGAGGACATTATGATACTCTCTAGAGGACATTATGATGGTCTCTAGAGGACATTATGATGGTCTGTAGAGGACATTATGATGTTCTCTAGAGGACATTATGATACTCTGTAGAGGACATTATGATGGTCTGTAGAGGACATTATGATACTCTGTAGAGGACATTATGATACTCTGTAGAGGACTTTATGATGTTCTGTAGAGGACATTATGATGTTCCGTAGAGGACATTATGATGGTCTGTAGAGGACATTATGATGTTCTGTAGAGGACATTATGATGGTCTCTAGAGGACATTATTATGTTCTGTAGAGGACATTATGATGGTCTGTAGAGGACATTATGATACTCTGCAGAGGACATTATGATACTCTGTAGAGGACATTATGATACTCTGTAGAGGACATTATGATGGTCTGTAGAGGACATTATGATGGTCTGTAGAGGACATTATGTTGTTCTGTAGAGGACATTATGATGGTCTCTAGAGGACATTATGATGTTCTGTAGAGGACATTATGATGGTCTGTAGAGGACATTATGATACTCTGTAGAGGACTTTATGATGTTCTGTAGAGGACATTATGATGTTCTGTAGAGGACATTATGATGGTCTGTAGAGGACATTATGATGTTCTGTAGAGGACATTATGATGGTCTCTAGAGGACATTATGATGTTCTGTAGAGGACATTATGATGGTCTGTAGAGGACATTATGATACTCTGCAGAGGACATTATAATGGTCTGTAGAGGACATTATGATACTCTGTAGAGGACATTATGATGGTCTGTAGAGGACATTATGATGGTCTGTAGAGGACATTATGATACTCTCTAGAGGACATTATGATGGTCTGTAGAGGACATTATGATACTCTGTACAGGACATTATGATGGTCTGTAGAGGACATTATGATGGTCTGTAGAGGACATTATGATGGTCTGTAGAGGACATTATGATGGTCTGTAGAGGACATTATGATGATCTGTAGAGGACATTATGATACTCTCTAGAGGACATTATGATACTCTGTAAAGGACATTATGATGGTCTGTAGAGGACATTATGATGTTCTGTAGAGGACATTATAATGGTCTGTAGAGGACATTATGATGGTCTGTAGAGGACATTATGATGGTCTGTAGAGGACATTATGATGGTCTGTAGAGGACATTATGATGTTCTGTAGAGGACATTATGATGGTCTCTAGAGGACATTATGATGTTCTGTAGAGGACATTATGATGGTCTGTAGAGGACATTATGATGGTCTGTAGAGGACATTATGATGATCTGTAGAGGACATTATGATACTCTCTAGAGGACATTATGATACTCTGTAAAGGACATTATGATGGTCTGTAGAGGACATTATGATGTTCTGTAGAGGACATTATAATGGTCTGTAGAGGACATTATGATGGTCTGTAGAGGACATTATGATGTTCTGTAGAGGACATTATGATGGTCTGTAGAGGACATTATGATGTTCTGTAGAGGACATTATGATGGTCTCTAGAGGACATTATGATGTTCTGTAGAGGACATTATGATGGTCTGTAGAGGACATTATGATACTCTGCAGAGGACATTATAATGGTCTGTAGAGGACATTATGATACTCTGTAGAGGACATTATGATGGTCTGTAGAGGACATTATGATGGTCTGTAGAGGACATTATGATACTCTCTAGAGGACATTATGATGGTCTGTAGAGGACATTATGATACTCTGTACAGGACATTATGATGGTCTGTAGAGGACATTATGATGGTCTGTAGAGGACATTATGATGGTCTGTAGAGGACATTATGATGGTCTGTAGAGGACATTATGATGATCTGTAGAGGACATTATGATACTCTGTAAAGGACATTATGATGGTCTGTAGAGGACATTATGATGTTCTGTAGAGGACATTATAATGGTCTGTAGAGGACATTATGATGGTCTGTAGAGGACATTATGATGGTCTGTAGAGGACATTATGATGGTCTGTAGAGGACATATTGATGGTCTGTAGAGGACATTATGATGGTCTGTAGAGGACATATTGATGGTCTGTAGAGGACATTATGATGGTCTGTAGAGGACATTATGATGGTCTATAGAGGACATTATGATGGTCTGTAGAGGACATTATGATACTCTGTAGAGGACATTATGATACTCTGTAGAGGACATTATGATGGTCTGTAGAGGACATTATGATGGTCTGTAGAGGACTTTATGATGGTCTGTAGGGGACATTATGATACTCTGTAGAGGACATTATGATGGTCTGTAGAGGACATTATGATGGTCTGTAGAGGACATTATGAAGGTCTGTAGAGGACATTATGATACTCTGTAGAGGACATTATGATGGTCTGTAGAGGACATTATGATGGTCTGTAGAGGACATTATGATGGTCTGTAGAGGACATTATGAAGGTCTGTAGAGGACATTATGATACTCTGTAGAGGACATTATGATACTCTGTAGAGGACATTATGATACTCTGTAGAGGACATTGTGATGGTCTGTAGAGGACATTATGATGGTCTGTAGAGGACATTATGATACTCTCTAGAGGACATTATGATGGTCTCTAGAGGACATTATGATGGTCTGTAGAGGACATTATGATGGTCTCTAGAGGACATTATGATACTCTATAGAGGACATTATGATGGTCTGTAGAGGACATTATGATGGTCTGTAGAGGACATTATGATACTCTGTAGAGGACATTATGATGGTCTGTAGAGGACATTATGATGGTCTGTAGAGGACATTATGATGGTCTGTAGAGGACATTATGATACTCTGTAGAGGACATGATGATACTCTGTAGAGGACATTATGATGGTCTGTAGAGGACTTTATGATGGTCTGTAGGGGACATTATGATACTCTGTAGAGGACATTATGATGGTCTGTAGAGGACATTATGATGGTCTGTAGAGGACATTATAAAGGTCTGTAGAGGACATTATGATACTCTGTAGAGGACATTATGATACTCTGTAGAGGACATTATGATACTCTGTAGAGGACATTATGATACTCTGTAGAGGATATTATGATGGTCTGTAGAGGACATTATGATGTTCTGTAGAGGACATTATGATGGTCTGTAGAGGACATTATGATGGTCTGTAGAGGACATTATGATGGTCTGTAGAGGACATTATGATGGTCTGTAGAGGACATATTGATGGTCTGTAGAGGACATTATGATGGTCTGTAGAGGACATATTGATGGTCTGTAGAGGACATTATGATGGTCTGTAGAGGACATTATGATGGTCTATAGAGGACATTATGATGGTCTGTAGAGGACATTATGATACTCTGTAGAGGACATTATGATACTCTGTAGAGGACATTATGATGGTCTGTAGAGGACATTATGATGGTCTGTAGAGGACTTTATGATGGTCTGTAGGGGACATTATGATACTCTGTAGAGGACATTATGATGGTCTGTAGAGGACATTATGATGGTCTGTAGAGGACATTATGATGGTCTGTAGAGGACATTATGAAGGTCTGTAGAGGACATTATGATACTCTGTAGAGGACATTATGATGGTCTGTAGAGGACATTATGATGGTCTGTAGAGGACATTATGATGGTCTGTAGAGGACATTATGAAGGTCTGTAGAGGACATTATGATACTCTGTAGAGGACATTATGATACTCTGTAGAGGACATTATGATACTCTGTAGAGGACATTGTGATGGTCTGTAGAGGACATTATGATGGTCTGTAGAGGACATTATGATGTTCTGTAGAGGACATTATGATGGTCTCTAGAGGACATTATGATGTTCTGTAGAGGACATTATGATGGTCTGTAGAGGACATTATGATACTCTGCAGAGGACATTATGATACTCTGTAGAGGACATTATGATACTCTGTAGAGGACATTATGATGGTCTGTAGAGGACATTATGATGGTCTGTAGAGGACATTATGATGTTCTGTAGAGGACATTATGATGGTCTCTAGAGGACATTATGATGTTCTGTAGAGGACATTATGATGGTCTGTAGAGGACATTATGATACTCTGTAGAGGACTTTATGATGTTCTGTAGAGGACATTATGATGTTCTGTAGAGGACATTATGATGGTCTGTAGAGGACATTATGATGTTCTGTAGAGGACATTATGATGGTCTCTAGAGGACATTATGATGTTCTGTAGAGGACATTATGATGGTCTGTAGAGGACATTATGATACTCTGCAGAGGACATTATAATGGTCTGTAGAGGACATTATGATACTCTGTAGAGGACATTATGATGGTCTGTAGAGGACATTATGATGGTCTGTAGAGGACATTATGATACTCTGCAGAAGACATTATGATGGTCTGTAGAGGACATTATGATGGTCTGTAGAGGACATTATGATGGTCTGTAGAGGACATTATGATGGTATGTAGAGGACATTATGATACTCTGTAGAGGACATTATGATGGTCTGTAGAGGACATTATGATTCTCTCTAGAGGACATTATGATACTCTGTAGAGGACATTATGATGGTCTGTAGAGGACATTATGATACTCTGTAGAGGACATTATGATACTCTGTAGAGGATATTATGATGGTCTGTAGAGGACATTATGATGTTCTGTAGAGGACATTATGATGGTCTGTAGAGGACATTATGATGGTCTGTAGAGGACATTATGATGGTCTGTAGAGGACATTATGATGGTCTGTAGAGGACATATTGATGGTCTGTAGAGGACATTATGATGGTCTGTAGAGGACATATTGATGGTCTGTAGAGGACATTATGATGGTCTGTAGAGGACATTATGATGGTCTATAGAGGACATTATGATGGTCTGTAGAGGACATTATGATACTCTGTAGAGGACATTATGATACTCTGTAGAGGACATTATGATGGTCTGTAGAGGACATTATGATGGTCTGTAGAGGACTTTATGATGGTCTGTAGGGGACATTATGATACTCTGTAGAGGACATTATGATGGTCTGTAGAGGACATTATGATGGTCTGTAGAGGACATTATGATGGTCTGTAGAGGACATTATGAAGGTCTGTAGAGGACATTATGATACTCTGTAGAGGACATTATGATGGTCTGTAGAGGACATTATGATGGTCTGTAGAGGACATTATGATGGTCTGTAGAGGACATTATGAAGGTCTGTAGAGGACATTATGATACTCTGTAGAGGACATTATGATACTCTGTAGAGGACATTATGATACTCTGTAGAGGACATTGTGATGGTCTGTAGAGGACATTATGATGGTCTGTAGAGGACATTATGATACTCTCTAGAGGACATTATGATGGTCTCTAGAGGACATTATGATGGTCTGTAGAGGACATTATGATGGTCTCTAGAGGACATTATGATACTCTGTAGAGGACATTATGATGGTCTGTAGAGGACATTATGATGGTCTGTAGAGGACATTATGATACTCTGTAGAGGACATTATGATGGTCTGTAGAGGACATTATGATGGTCTGTAGAGGACATTATGATGGTCTGTAGAGGACATTATGATACTCTGTAGAGGACATGATGATACTCTGTAGAGGACATTATGATGGTCTGTAGAGGACTTTATGATGGTCTGTAGGGGACATTATGATACTCTGTAGAGGACATTATGATGGTCTGTAGAGGACATTATGATGGTCTGTAGAGGACATTATGAAGGTCTGTAGAGGACATTATGATACTCTGTAGAGGACATTATGATACTCTGTAGAGGACATTATGATACTCTGTAGAGGACATTATGATGGTCTGTAGAGGACATTATGATGGTCTGTAGAGGACATTATGATACTCTCTAGAGGACATTATGATGGTCTCTAGAGGACATTATGATGGTCTGTAGAGGACATTATGATGTTCTCTAGAGGACATTATGATACTCTGTAGAGGACATTATGATGGTCTGTAGAGGACATTATGATACTCTGTAGAGGACATTATGATACTCTGTAGAGGACTTTATGATGTTCTGTAGAGGACATTATGATGTTCCGTAGAGGACATTATGATGGTCTGTAGAGGACATTATGATGTTCTGTAGAGGACATTATGATGGTCTCTAGAGGACATTATGATGTTCTGTAGAGGACATTATGATGGTCTGTAGAGGACATTATGATACTCTGCAGAGGACATTATGATACTCTGTAGAGGACATTATGATACTCTGTAGAGGACATTATGATGGTCTGTAGAGGACATTATGATGGTCTGTAGAGGACATTATGTTGTTCTGTAGAGGACATTATGATGGTCTCTAGAGGACATTATGATGTTCTGTAGAGGACATTATGATGGTCTGTAGAGGACATTATGATACTCTGTAGAGGACTTTATGATGTTCTGTAGAGGACATTATGATACTCTGTAGAGGACATTATGATGGTCTGTAGAGGACATTATGATGGTCTGTAGAGGACATTATGATACTCTGCAGAAGACATTATGATGGTCTGTAGAGGACATTATGATGGTCTGTAGAGGACATTATGATGGTCTGTAGAGGACATTATGATGGTATGTAGAGGACATTATGATACTCTGTAGAGGACATTATGATGGTCTGTAGAGGACATTATGATTCTCTCTAGAGGACATTATGATACTCTGTAGAGGACATTATGATGGTCTGTAGAGGACATTATGATACCCTGTAGAGGACATTATGATACTCTGTAGAGGATATTATGATGGTCTGTAGAGGACATTATGATGTTCTGTAGAGGACATTATGATGGTCTGTAGAGGACATTATGATGGTCTGTAGAGGACATTATGATGGTCTGTAGAGGACATTATGATGGTCTGTAGAGGACATATTGATGGTCTGTAGAGGACATTATGATGGTCTGTAGAGGACATATTGATGGTCTGTAGAGGACATTATGATGGTCTGTAGAGGACATTATGATGGTCTATAGAGGACATTATGATGGTCTGTAGAGGACATTATGATACTCTGTAGAGGACATTATGATACTCTGTAGAGGACATTATGATGGTCTGTAGAGGACATTATGATGGTCTGTAGAGGACTTTATGATGGTCTGTAGGGGACATTATGATACTCTGTAGAGGACATTATGATGGTCTGTAGAGGACATTATGATGGTCTGTAGAGGACATTATGATGGTCTGTAGAGGACATTATGAAGGTCTGTAGAGGACATTATGATACTCTGTAGAGGACATTATGATGGTCTGTAGAGGACATTATGATGGTCTGTAGAGGACATTATGATGGTCTGTAGAGGACATTATGAAGGTCTGTAGAGGACATTATGATACTCTGTAGAGGACATTATGATACTCTGTAGAGGACATTATGATACTCTGTAGAGGACATTGTGATGGTCTGTAGAGGACATTATGATGGTCTGTAGAGGACATTATGATACTCTCTAGAGGACATTATGATGGTCTCTAGAGGACATTATGATGGTCTGTAGAGGACATTATGATGGTCTCTAGAGGACATTATGATACTCTGTAGAGGACATTATGATGGTCTGTAGAGGACATTATGATGGTCTGTAGAGGACATTATGATACTCTGTAGAGGACATTATGATGGTCTGTAGAGGACATTATGATGGTCTGTAGAGGACATTATGATGGTCTGTAGAGGACATTATGATACTCTGTAGAGGACATGATGATACTCTGTAGAGGACATTATGATGGTCTGTAGAGGACTTTATGATGGTCTGTAGGGGACATTATGATACTCTGTAGAGGACATTATGATGGTCTGTAGAGGACATTATGATGGTCTGTAGAGGACATTATGAAGGTCTGTAGAGGACATTATGATACTCTGTAGAGGACATTATGATACTCTGTAGAGGACATTATGATACTCTGTAGAGGACATTATGATGGTCTGTAGAGGACATTATGATGGTCTGTAGAGGACATTATGATACTCTCTAGAGGACATTATGATGGTCTCTAGAGGACATTATGATGGTCTGTAGAGGACATTATGATGTTCTCTAGAGGACATTATGATACTCTGTAGAGGACATTATGATGGTCTGTAGAGGACATTATGAAGGTCTGTAGAGGACATTATGATACTCTGTAGAGGACATTATGATACTCTGTAGAGGACATTATGATACTCTGTAGAGGACATTGTGATGGTCTGTAGAGGACATTATGATGGTCTGTAGAGGACATTATGATACTCTCTAGAGGACATTATGATGGTCTCTAGAGGACATTATGATGGTCTGTAGAGGACATTATGATGGTCTCTAGAGGACATTATGATACTCTGTAGAGGACATTATGATGGTCTGTAGAGGACATTATGATGGTCTGTAGAGGACATTATGATACTCTGTAGAGGACATTATGATGGTCTGTAGAGGACATTATGATGGTCTGTAGAGGACATTATGATGGTCTGTAGAGGACATTATGATACTCTGTAGAGGACATGATGATACTCTGTAGAGGACATTATGATGGTCTGTAGAGGACTTTATGATGGTCTGTAGGGGACATTATGATACTCTGTAGAGGACATTATGATGGTCTGTAGAGGACATTATGATGGTCTGTAGAGGACATTATGAAGGTCTGTAGAGGACATTATGATACTCTGTAGAGGACATTATGATACTCTGTAGAGGACATTATGATACTCTGTAGAGGACATTATGATGGTCTGTAGAGGACATTATGATGGTCTGTAGAGGACATTATGATACTCTCTAGAGGACATTATGATGGTCTCTAGAGGACATTATGATGGTCTGTAGAGGACATTATGATGTTCTCTAGAGGACATTATGATACTCTGTAGAGGACATTATGATGGTCTGTAGAGGACATTATGATACTCTGTAGAGGACATTATGATACTCTGTAGAGGACTTTATGATGTTCTGTAGAGGACATTATGATGTTCCGTAGAGGACATTATGATGGTCTGTAGAGGACATTATGATGTTCTGTAGAGGACATTATGATGGTCTCTAGAGGACATTATTATGTTCTGTAGAGGACATTATGATGGTCTGTAGAGGACATTATGATACTCTGCAGAGGACATTATGATACTCTGTAGAGGACATTATGATACTCTGTAGAGGACATTATGATGGTCTGTAGAGGACATTATGATGGTCTGTAGAGGACATTATGTTGTTCTGTAGAGGACATTATGATGGTCTCTAGAGGACATTATGATGTTCTGTAGAGGACATTATGATGGTCTGTAGAGGACATTATGATACTCTGTAGAGGACTTTATGATGTTCTGTAGAGGACATTATGATGTTCTGTAGAGGACATTATGATGGTCTGTAGAGGACATTATGATGTTCTGTAGAGGACATTATGATGGTCTCTAGAGGACATTATGATGTTCTGTAGAGGACATTATGATGGTCTGTAGAGGACATTATGATACTCTGCAGAGGACATTATAATGGTCTGTAGAGGACATTATGATACTCTGTAGAGGACATTATGATGGTCTGTAGAGGACATTATGATGGTCTGTAGAGGACATTATGATACTCTCTAGAGGACATTATGATGGTCTGTAGAGGACATTATGATACTCTGTACAGGACATTATGATGGTCTGTAGAGGACATTATGATGGTCTGTAGAGGACATTATGATGGTCTGTAGAGGACATTATGATGGTCTGTAGAGGACATTATGATGATCTGTAGAGGACATTATGATACTCTCTAGAGGACATTATGATACTCTGTAAAGGACATTATGATGGTCTGTAGAGGACATTATGATGTTCTGTAGAGGACATTATAATGGTCTGTAGAGGACATTATGATGGTCTGTAGAGGACATTATGATGGTCTGTAGAGGACATTATGATGGTCTGTAGAGGACATTATGATGTTCTGTAGAGGACATTATGATGGTCTCTAGAGGACATTATGATGTTCTGTAGAGGACATTATGATGGTCTGTAGAGGACATTATGATGGTCTGTAGAGGACATTATGATGATCTGTAGAGGACATTATGATACTCTCTAGAGGACATTATGATACTCTGTAAAGGACATTATGATGGTCTGTAGAGGACATTATGATGTTCTGTAGAGGACATTATAATGGTCTGTAGAGGACATTATGATGGTCTGTAGAGGACATTATGATGTTCTGTAGAGGACATTATGATGGTCTGTAGAGGACATTATGATGTTCTGTAGAGGACATTATGATGGTCTCTAGAGGACATTATGATGTTCTGTAGAGGACATTATGATGGTCTGTAGAGGACATTATGATACTCTGCAGAGGACATTATAATGGTCTGTAGAGGACATTATGATACTCTGTAGAGGACATTATGATGGTCTGTAGAGGACATTATGATGGTCTGTAGAGGACATTATGATACTCTCTAGAGGACATTATGATGGTCTGTAGAGGACATTATGATACTCTGTACAGGACATTATGATGGTCTGTAGAGGACATTATGATGGTCTGTAGAGGACATTATGATGGTCTGTAGAGGACATTATGATGGTCTGTAGAGGACATTATGATGATCTGTAGAGGACATTATGATACTCTGTAAAGGACATTATGATGGTCTGTAGAGGACATTATGATGTTCTGTAGAGGACATTATAATGGTCTGTAGAGGACATTATGATGGTCTGTAGAGGACATTATGATGGTCTGTAGAGGACATTATGATGGTCTGTAGAGGACATATTGATGGTCTGTAGAGGACATTATGATGGTCTGTAGAGGACATATTGATGGTCTGTAGAGGACATTATGATGGTCTGTAGAGGACATTATGATGGTCTATAGAGGACATTATGATGGTCTGTAGAGGACATTATGATACTCTGTAGAGGACATTATGATACTCTGTAGAGGACATTATGATGGTCTGTAGAGGACATTATGATGGTCTGTAGAGGACTTTATGATGGTCTGTAGGGGACATTATGATACTCTGTAGAGGACATTATGATGGTCTGTAGAGGACATTATGATGGTCTGTAGAGGACATTATGAAGGTCTGTAGAGGACATTATGATACTCTGTAGAGGACATTATGATGGTCTGTAGAGGACATTATGATGGTCTGTAGAGGACATTATGATGGTCTGTAGAGGACATTATGAAGGTCTGTAGAGGACATTATGATACTCTGTAGAGGACATTATGATACTCTGTAGAGGACATTATGATACTCTGTAGAGGACATTGTGATGGTCTGTAGAGGACATTATGATGGTCTGTAGAGGACATTATGATACTCTCTAGAGGACATTATGATGGTCTCTAGAGGACATTATGATGGTCTGTAGAGGACATTATGATGGTCTCTAGAGGACATTATGATACTCTATAGAGGACATTATGATGGTCTGTAGAGGACATTATGATGGTCTGTAGAGGACATTATGATACTCTGTAGAGGACATTATGATGGTCTGTAGAGGACATTATGATGGTCTGTAGAGGACATTATGATGGTCTGTAGAGGACATTATGATACTCTGTAGAGGACATGATGATACTCTGTAGAGGACATTATGATGGTCTGTAGAGGACTTTATGATGGTCTGTAGGGGACATTATGATACTCTGTAGAGGACATTATGATGGTCTGTAGAGGACATTATGATGGTCTGTAGAGGACATTATAAAGGTCTGTAGAGGACATTATGATACTCTGTAGAGGACATTATGATACTCTGTAGAGGACATTATGATACTCTGTAGAGGACATTATGATGGTCTGTAGAGGACATTATGATGGTCTGTAGAGGACATTATGATACTCTCTAGAGGACATTATGATGGTCTCTAGAGGACATTATGATGGTCTGTAGAGGACATTATGATGTTCTCTAGAGGACATTATGATACTCTGTAGAGGACATTATGATGGTCTGTAGAGGACATTATGATACTCTGTAGAGGACATTATGATACTCTGTAGAGGACTTTATGATGTTCTGTAGAGGACATTATGATGTTCTGTAGAGGACATTATGATGGTCTGTAGAGGACATTATGATGTTCTGTAGAGGACATTATGATGGTCTCTAGAGGACATTATGATGTTCTGTAGAGGACATTATGATGGTCTGTAGAGGACATTATGATACTCTGCAGAGGACATTATGATACTCTGTAGAGGACATTATGATGGTCTGTAGAGGACATTATGATGGTCTGTAGAGGACATTATGATGTTCTGTAGAGGACATTATGATGGTCTCTAGAGGACATTATGATGTTCTGTAGAGGACATTATGATGGTCTGTAGAGGACATTATGATACTCTGTAGAGGACTTTATGATGTTCTGTAGAGGACATTATGATGTTCTGTAGAGGACATTATGATGGTCTGTAGAGGACATTATGATGTTCTGTAGAGGACATTATGATGGTCTCTAGAGGACATTATGATGTTCTGTAGAGGACATTATGATGGTCTGTAGAGGACATTATGATACTCTGCAGAGGACATTATAATGGTCTGTAGAGGACACTATGATACTCTGTAGAGGACATTATGATGGTCTGTAGAGGACATTATGATGGTCTGTAGAGGACATTATGATACTCTCTAGAGGACATTATGATGGTCTGTAGAGGACATTATGATACTCTGTACAGGACATTATGATGGTCTGTAGAGGACATTATGATGGTCTGTAGAGGACATTATGATGGTCTGTAGAGGACATTATGATGGTCTGTAGAGGACATTATGATGGTCTGTAGAGGACATTATGATTCTCTCTAGAGGACATTATGATACTCTGTAGAGGACATTATGATGTTCTGTAGGGGACATTATGATACTCTGCAGAGGACATTATGATGGTCTGTAGAGGACATTATGATTGTCTGTAGAGGACATTATGATACTCTGTAGAGGACATTATGATGGTCTGTAGAGGACATTATGATGGTCTGTAGAGGACATTATGATACTCTGCAGAGGACATTATGATGGTCTGTAGAGGACATTATGATACTCTGCAGAAGACATTATGATGGTCTGTAGAGGACATTATGATGGTCTGTAGAGGACATTATGATGGTCTGTAGAGGACATTATGATGGTATGTAGAGGACATTATGATACTCTGTAGAGGACATTATGATGGTCTGTAGAGGACATTAAGATTCTCTCTAGAGGACATTATGATACTCTGTAGAGGACATTATGATGGTCTGTAGAGGACATTATGATACTCTGTAGAGGACATTATGATACTCTGTAGAGGACATTATGATGGTCTGTAGAGGACATTATGATGTTCTGTAGAGGACATTATGATGGTCTGTAGAGGACATTATGATGGTCTGTAGAGGACATTATGATGGTCTGTAGAGGACATTATGATGGTCTGTAGAGGACATATTGATGGTCTGTAGAGGACATTATGATGGTCTGTAGAGGACATATTGATGGTCTGTAGAGGACATTATGATGGTCTGTAGAGGACATTATGATGGTCTATATAGGACATTATGATGGTCTGTAGAGGACATTATTATACTCTGTAGAGGACATTATGATACTCTGTAGAGGACATTATGATGGTCTGTAGAGGACATTATGATGTCTGTAGAGGACTTTATGATGGTCTGTAGGGGACATTATGATACTCTGTAGAGGACATTATGATGGTCTGTAGAGGACATTATGATGGTCTGTAGAGGACATTATGAAGGTCTGTAGAGGACATTATGATACTCTGTAGAGGACATTATGATGGTCTGTAGAGGACATTATGATGGTCTGTAGAGGACATTATGATGGTCTGTAGAGGACATTATGAAGGTCTGTAGAGGACATTATGATACTCTGTAGAGGACATTATGATACTCTGTAGAGGACATTATGATACTCTGTAGAGGACATTGTGATGGTCTGTAGAGGACATTATGATGGTCTGTAGAGGACATTATGATACTCTCTAGAGGACATTATGATGGTCTCTAGAGGACATTATGATGGTCTGTAGAGGACATTATGATGGTCTCTAGAGGACATTATGATACTCTGTAGAGGACATTATGATGGTCTGTAGAGGACATTATGATGGTCTGTAGAGGACATTATGATACTCTGTAGAGGACATTATGATGGTCTGTAGAGGACATTATGATGGTCTGTAGAGGACATTATGATGGTCTGTAGAGGACATTATGATACTCTGTAGAGGACATGATGATACTCTGTAGAGGACATTATGATGGTCTGTAGAGGACTTTATGATGGTCTGTAGGGGACATTATGATACTCTGTAGAGGACATTATGATGGTCTGTAGAGGACATTATGATGGTCTGTAGAGGACATTATGAAGGTCTGTAGAGGACATTATGATACTCTGTAGAGGACATTATGATACTCTGTAGAGGACATTATGATACTCTGTAGAGGACATTATGATGGTCTGTAGAGGACATTATGATGGTCTGTAGAGGACATTATGATACTCTCTAGAGGACATTATGATGGTCTCTAGAGGACATTATGATGGTCTGTAGAGGACATTATGATGTTCTCTAGAGGACATTATGATACTCTGTAGAGGACATTATGATGGTCTGTAGAGGACATTATGATACTCTGTAGAGGACATTATGATACTCTGTAGAGGACTTTATGATGTTCTGTAGAGGACATTATGATGTTCTGTAGAGGACATTATGATGGTCTGTAGAGGACATTATGATGTTCTGTAGAGGACATTATGATGGTCTCTAGAGGACATTATGATGTTCTGTAGAGGACATTATGATGGTCTGTAGAGGACATTATGATACTCTGCAGAGGACATTATGATACTCTGTAGAGGACATTATGATACTCTGTAGAGGACATTATATATATAATATAATATAATATAATATGCCATTTAGCAGACGCTTTTATCCAAAGCGACTTACAGTCGTGCGTGCATACATTTTTTTTTTTGTGTATGGACATTATGATATGGACATTTTTGTGTATGGACATTTTTGTGTATGGACATTTTTTGTAGAGGACATTATGATGGTCTGTAGAGGACATTATGAAGGTCTGTAGAGGACATTATGATACTCTGTAGAGGACATTATGATGGTCTGTAGAGGACATTATGATGGTCTGTAGAGGACATTATGATGGTCTGTAGAGGACATTATGAAGGTCTGTAGAGGACATTATGATACTCTGTAGAGGACATTATGATACTCTGTAGAGGACATTATGATACTCTGTAGAGGACATTGTGATGGTCTGTAGAGGACATTATGATGGTCTGTAGAGGACATTATGATGGTCTGTAGAGGACATTATGATGTTCTGTAGAGGACATTATGATGGTCTGTAGAGGACATTATGATACTCTGCAGAGGACATTATAATGGTCTGTAGAGGACATTATGATACTCTGTAGAGGACATTATGATGGTCTGTAGAGGACATTATGATGGTCTGTAGAGGACATTATGATACTCTCTAGAGGACATTATGATGGTCTGTAGAGGACATTATGATACTCTGTACAGGACATTATGATGGTCTGTAGAGGACATTATGATGGTCTGTAGAGGACATTATGATGGTCTGTAGAGGACATTATGATGGTCTGTAGAGGACATTATGATGGTCTGTAGAGGACATTATGATTCTCTCTAGAGGACATTATGATACTCTGTAGAGGACATTATGATGTTCTGTAGGGGACATTATGATACTCTGCAGAGGACATTATGATGGTCTGTAGAGGACATTATGATGGTCTGTAGAGGACATTATGATACTCTGTAGAGGACATTATGATGGTCTGTAGAGGACATTATGATGGTCTGTAGAGGACATTATGATACTCTGCAGAGGACATTATGATGGTCTGTAGAGGACATTATGATACTCTGTAGAGGACATTATGATGGTCTGTAGAGGACATTATGATGGTCTGTAGAGGACATTATGAAGGTCTGTAGAGGACATTATGATACTCTGTAGAGGACATTATGATGGTCTGTAGAGGACATTATGATGGTCTGTAGAGGACATTATGATGGTCTGTAGAGGACATTATGAAGGTCTGTAGAGGACATTATGATACTCTGTAGAGGACATTATGATACTCTGTAGAGGACATTATGATACTCTGTAGAGGACATTGTGATGGTCTGTAGAGGACATTATGATGGTCTGTAGAGGACATTATGATACTCTCTAGAGGACATTATGATGGTCTCTAGAGGACATTATGATGGTCTGTAGAGGACATTATGATGGTCTCTAGAGGACATTATGATACTCTGTAGAGGACATTATGATGGTCTGTAGAGGACATTATGATGGTCTGTAGAGGACATTATGATACTCTGTAGAGGACATTATGATGGTCTGTAGAGGACATTATGATGGTCTGTAGAGGACATTATGATGGTCTGTAGAGGACATTATGATACTCTGTAGAGGACATTATGATGGTCTGTAGAGGACATTATGATACTCTCTAGAGGACATTATGATGGTCTCTAGAGGACATTATGATGGTCTGTAGAGGACATTATGATGGTCTCTAGAGGACATTATGATACTCTGTAGAGGACATTATGATGGTCTGTAGAGGACATTATGATGGTCTGTAGAGGACATTATGATACTCTGCAGAAGACATTATGATGGTCTGTAGAGGACATTATGATGGTCTGTAGAGGACATTATGATGGTCTGTAGAGGACATTATGATGGTATGTAGAGGACATTATGATACTCTGTAGAGGACATTATGATGGTCTGTAGAGGACATTATGATTCTCTCTAGAGGACATTATGATACTCTGTAGAGGACATTATGATGGTCTGTAGAGGACATTATGATACTCTGTAGAGGACATTATGATACTCTGTAGAGGATATTATGATGGTCTGTAGAGGACATTATGATGTTCTGTAGAGGACATTATGATGGTCTGTAGAGGACATTATGATGGTCTGTAGAGGACATTATGATGGTCTGTAGAGGACATTATGATGGTCTGTAGAGGACATATTGATGGTCTGTAGAGGACATTATGATGGTCTGTAGAGGACATATTGATGGTCTGTAGAGGACATTATGATGGTCTGTAGAGGACATTATGATGGTCTATAGAGGACATTATGATGGTCTGTAGAGGACATTATGATACTCTGTAGAGGACATTATGATACTCTGTAGAGGACATTATGATGGTCTGTAGAGGACATTATGATGGTCTGTAGAGGACTTTATGATGGTCTGTAGGGGACATTATGATACTCTGTAGAGGACATTATGATGGTCTGTAGAGGACATTATGATGGTCTGTAGAGGACATTATGATGGTCTGTAGAGGACATTATGAAGGTCTGTAGAGGACATTATGATACTCTGTAGAGGACATTATGATGGTCTGTAGAGGACATTATGATGGTCTGTAGAGGACATTATGATGGTCTGTAGAGGACATTATGAAGGTCTGTAGAGGACATTATGATACTCTGTAGAGGACATTATGATACTCTGTAGAGGACATTATGATACTCTGTAGAGGACATTGTGATGGTCTGTAGAGGACATTATGATGGTCTGTAGAGGACATTATGATACTCTCTAGAGGACATTATGATGGACTCTAGAGGACATTATGATGGTCTGTAGAGGACATTATGATGGTCTCTAGAGGACATTATGATACTCTGTAGAGGACATTATGATGGTCTGTAGAGGACATTATGATGGTCTGTAGAGGACATTATGATACTCTGTAGAGGACATTATGATGGTCTGTAGAGGACATTATGATGGTCTGTAGAGGACATTATGATACTCTGCAGAGGACATTATGATGGTCTGTAGAGGACATTATGATACTCTGTAGAGGACATTATGATGGTCTGTAGAGGACATTATGATGGTCTGTAGAGGACATTATGAAGGTCTGTAGAGGACATTATGATACTCTGTAGAGGACATTATGATGGTCTGTAGAGGACATTATGATGGTCTGTAGAGGACATTATGATGGTCTGTAGAGGACATTATGAAGGTCTGTAGAGGACATTATGATACTCTGTAGAGGACATTATGATACTCTGTAGAGGACATTATGATACTCTGTAGAGGACATTGTGATGGTCTGTAGAGGACATTATGATGGTCTGTAGAGGACATTATGATACTCTCTAGAGGACATTATGATGGTCTCTAGAGGACATTATGATGGTCTGTAGAGGACATTATGATGGTCTCTAGAGGACATTATGATACTCTGTAGAGGACATTATGATGGTCTGTAGAGGACATTATGATGGTCTGTAGAGGACATTATGATACTCTGTAGAGGACATTATGATGGTCTGTAGAGGACATTATGATGGTCTGTAGAGGACATTATGATGGTCTGTAGAGGACATTATGATACTCTGTAGAGGACATTATGATGGTCTGTAGAGGACATTATGATACTCTCTAGAGGACATTATGATGGTCTCTAGAGGACATTATGATGGTCTGTAGAGGACATTATGATGGTCTCTAGAGGACATTATGATACTCTGTAGAGGACATTATGATGGTCTGTAGAGGACATTATGATGGTCTGTAGAGGACATTATGATACTCTGCAGAAGACATTATGATGGTCTGTAGAGGACATTATGATGGTCTGTAGAGGACATTATGATGGTCTGTAGAGGACATTATGATGGTATGTAGAGGACATTATGATACTCTGTAGAGGACATTATGATGGTCTGTAGAGGACATTATGATTCTCTCTAGAGGACATTATGATACTCTGTAGAGGACATTATGATGGTCTGTAGAGGACATTATGATACTCTGTAGAGGACATTATGATACTCTGTAGAGGATATTATGATGGTCTGTAGAGGACATTATGATGTTCTGTAGAGGACATTATGATGGTCTGTAGAGGACATTATGATGGTCTGTAGAGGACATTATGATGGTCTGTAGAGGACATTATGATGGTCTGTAGAGGACATATTGATGGTCTGTAGAGGACATTATGATGGTCTGTAGAGGACATATTGATGGTCTGTAGAGGACATTATGATGGTCTGTAGAGGACATTATGATGGTCTATAGAGGACATTATGATGGTCTGTAGAGGACATTATGATACTCTGTAGAGGACATTATGATACTCTGTAGAGGACATTATGATGGTCTGTAGAGGACATTATGATGGTCTGTAGAGGACTTTATGATGGTCTGTAGGGGACATTATGATACTCTGTAGAGGACATTATGATGGTCTGTAGAGGACATTATGATGGTCTGTAGAGGACATTATGATGGTCTGTAGAGGACATTATGAAGGTCTGTAGAGGACATTATGATACTCTGTAGAGGACATTATGATGGTCTGTAGAGGACATTATGATGGTCTGTAGAGGACATTATGATGGTCTGTAGAGGACATTATGAAGGTCTGTAGAGGACATTATGATACTCTGTAGAGGACATTATGATACTCTGTAGAGGACATTATGATACTCTGTAGAGGACATTATGATGGTCTGTAGAGGACATTATGATGGTCTGTAGAGGACATTATGATACTCTCTAGAGGACATTATGATGGACTCTAGAGGACATTATGATGGTCTGTAGAGGACATTATGATGGTCTCTAGAGGACATTATGATACTCTGTAGAGGACATTATGATGGTCTGTAGAGGACATTATGATGGTCTGTAGAGGACATTATGATACTCTGTAGAGGACATTATGATGGTCTGTAGAGGACATTATGATGGTCTGTAGAGGACATTATGATGGTCTGTAGAGGACATTATGATACTCTGTAGAGGACATGATGATACTCTGTAGAGGACATTATGATGGTCTGTAGAGGACTTTATGATGGTCTGTAGGGGACATTATGATACTCTGTAGAGGACATTATGATGGTCTGTAGAGGACATTATGATGGTCTGTAGAGGACATTATGAAGGTCTGTAGAGGACATTATGATACTCTGTAGAGGACATTATGATACTCTGTAGAGGACATTATGATACTCTGTAGAGGACATTATGATGGTCTGTAGAGGACATTATGATGGTCTGTAGAGGACATTATGATACTCTCTAGAGGACATTATGATGGTCTCTAGAGGACATTATGATGGTCTGTAGAGGACATTATGATGTTCTCTAGAGGACATTATGATACTCTGTAGAGGACATTATGATGGTCTGTAGAGGACATTATGATACTCTGTAGAGGACATTATGATACTCTGTAGAGGACTTTATGATGTTCTGTAGAGGACATTATGATGTTCCGTAGAGGACATTATGATGGTCTGTAGAGGACATTATGATGTTCTGTAGAGGACATTATGATGGTCTCTAGAGGACATTATGATGTTCTGTAGAGGACATTATGATGGTCTGTAGAGGACATTATGATACTCTGCAGAGGACATTATGATACTCTGTAGAGGACATTATGATACTCTGTAGAGGACATTATGATGGTCTGTAGAGGACATTATGATGGTCTGTAGAGGACATTATGTTGTTCTGTAGAGGACATTATGATGGTCTCTAGAGGACATTATGATGTTCTGTAGAGGACATTATGATGGTCTGTAGAGGACATTATGATACTCTGTAGAGGACTTTATGATGTTCTGTAGAGGACATTATGATGTTCTGTAGAGGACATTATGATGGTCTGTAGAGGACATTATGATGTTCTGTAGAGGACATTATGATGGTCTCTAGAGGACATTATGATGTTCTGTAGAGGACATTATGATGGTCTGTAGAGGACATTATGATACTCTGCAGAGGACATTATAATGGTCTGTAGAGGACATTATGATACTCTGTAGAGGACATTATGATGGTCTGTAGAGGACATTATGATGGTCTGTAGAGGACATTATGATACTCTCTAGAGGACATTATGATGGTCTGTAGAGGACATTATGATACTCTGTACAGGACATTATGATGGTC
This sequence comes from Coregonus lavaretus, assembly GCF_964263955.1. Taxonomy (NCBI): domain Eukaryota; kingdom Metazoa; phylum Chordata; class Actinopteri; order Salmoniformes; family Salmonidae; genus Coregonus; species Coregonus lavaretus. Next base: position 92,467,985 of record NC_139988.1, on the reverse strand, counting down.
TGTAGAGGACATTATGATGGTCTGTAGAGGACATTATGATGGTCTGTAGAGGACATTATGATGGTCTGTAGAGGACATTATGATGATCTGTAGAGGACATTATGATACTCTCTAGAGGACATTATGATACTCTGTAAAGGACATTATGATGGTCTGTAGAGGACATTATGATGTTCTGTAGAGGACATTATAATGGTCTGTAGAGGACATTATGATGGTCTGTAGAGGACATTATGATGGTCTGTAGAGGACATTATGATGGTCTGTAGAGGACATTATGATGTTCTGTAGAGGACATTATGATGGTCTCTAGAGGACATTATGATGTTCTGTAGAGGACATTATGATGGTCTGTAGAGGACATTATGATGGTCTGTAGAGGACATTATGATGATCTGTAGAGGACATTATGATACTCTCTAGAGGACATTATGATACTCTGTAAAGGACATTATGATGGTCTGTAGAGGACATTATGATGTTCTGTAGAGGACATTATAATGGTCTGTAGAGGACATTATGATGGTCTGTAGAGGACATTATGATGTTCTGTAGAGGACATTATGATGGTCTGTAGAGGACATTATGATGTTCTGTAGAGGACATTATGATGGTCTCTAGAGGACATTATGATGTTCTGTAGAGGACATTATGATGGTCTGTAGAGGACATTATGATACTCTGCAGAGGACATTATAATGGTCTGTAGAGGACATTATGATACTCTGTAGAGGACATTATGATGGTCTGTAGAGGACATTATGATGGTCTGTAGAGGACATTATGATACTCTCTAGAGGACATTATGATGGTCTGTAGAGGACATTATGATACTCTGTACAGGACATTATGATGGTCTGTAGAGGACATTATGATGGTCTGTAGAGGACATTATGATGGTCTGTAGAGGACATTATGATGGTCTGTAGAGGACATTATGATGATCTGTAGAGGACATTATGATACTCTGTAAAGGACATTATGATGGTCTGTAGAGGACATTATGATGTTCTGTAGAGGACATTATAATGGTCTGTAGAGGACATTATGATGGTCTGTAGAGGACATTATGATGGTCTGTAGAGGACATTATGATGGTCTGTAGAGGACATATTGATGGTCTGTAGAGGACATTATGATGGTCTGTAGAGGACATATTGATGGTCTGTAGAGGACATTATGATGGTCTGTAGAGGACATTATGATGGTCTATAGAGGACATTATGATGGTCTGTAGAGGACATTATGATACTCTGTAGAGGACATTATGATACTCTGTAGAGGACATTATGATGGTCTGTAGAGGACATTATGATGGTCTGTAGAGGACTTTATGATGGTCTGTAGGGGACATTATGATACTCTGTAGAGGACATTATGATGGTCTGTAGAGGACATTATGATGGTCTGTAGAGGACATTATGAAGGTCTGTAGAGGACATTATGATACTCTGTAGAGGACATTATGATGGTCTGTAGAGGACATTATGATGGTCTGTAGAGGACATTATGATGGTCTGTAGAGGACATTATGAAGGTCTGTAGAGGACATTATGATACTCTGTAGAGGACATTATGATACTCTGTAGAGGACATTATGATACTCTGTAGAGGACATTGTGATGGTCTGTAGAGGATATTATGATGGTCTGTAGAGGACATTATGATACTCTCTAGAGGACATTATGATGGTCTCTAGAGGACATTATGATGGTCTGTAGAGGACATTATGATGGTCTCTAGAGGACATTATGATACTCTATAGAGGACATTATGATGGTCTGTAGAGGACATTATGATGGTCTGTAGAGGACATTATGATACTCTGTAGAGGACATTATGATGGTCTGTAGAGGACATTATGATGGTCTGTAGAGGACATTATGATGGTCTGTAGAGGACATTATGATACTCTGTAGAGGACATGATGATACTCTGTAGAGGACATTATGATGGTCTGTAGAGGACTTTATGATGGTCTGTAGGGGACATTATGATACTCTGTAGAGGACATTATGATGGTCTGTAGAGGACATTATGATGGTCTGTAGAGGACATTATGAAGGTCTGTAGAGGACATTATGATACTCTGTAGAGGACATTATGATACTCTGTAGAGGACATTATGATACTCTGTAGAGGACATTATGATGGTCTGTAGAGGACATTATGATGGTCTGTAGAGGACATTATGATACTCTCTAGAGGACATTATGATGGTCTCTAGAGGACATTATGATGGTCTGTAGAGGACATTATGATGTTCTCTAGAGGACATTATGATGGTCTGTAGAGGACATTATGATACTCTGTAGAGGACATTATGATACTCTGTAGAGGACTTTATGATGTTCTGTAGAGGACATTATGATGTTCTGTAGAGGACATTATGATGGTCTGTAGAGGACATTATGATGTTCTGTAGAGGACATTATGATGGTCTCTAGAGGACATTATGATGTTCTGTAGAGGACATTATGATGGTCTGTAGAGGACATTATGATACTCTGCAGAGGACATTATGATACTCTGTAGAGGACATTATGATGGTCTGTAGAGGACATTATGATGGTCTGTAGAGGACATTATGATGTTCTGTAGAGGACATTATGATGGTCTCTAGAGGACATTATGATGTTCTGTAGAGGACATTATGATGGTCTGTAGAGGACATTATGATACTCTGTAGAGGACTTTATGATGTTCTGTAGAGGACATTATGATGTTCTGTAGAGGACATTATGATGGTCTGTAGAGGACATTATGATGTTCTGTAGAGGACATTATGATGGTCTCTAGAGGACATTATGATGTTCTGTAGAGGACATTATGATGGTCTGTAGAGGACATTATGATACTCTGCAGAGGACATTATAATGGTCTGTAGAGGACACTATGATACTCTGTAGAGGACATTATGATGGTCTGTAGAGGACATTATGATGGTCTGTAGAGGACATTATGATACTCTCTAGAGGACATTATGATGGTCTGTAGAGGACATTATGATACTCTGTACAGGACATTATGATGGTCTGTAGAGGACATTATGATGGTCTGTAGAGGACATTATGATGGTCTGTAGAGGACATTATGATGGTCTGTAGAGGACATTATGATGGTCTGTAGAGGACATTATGATTCTCTCTAGAGGACATTATGATACTCTGTAGAGGACATTATGATGTTCTGTAGGGGACATTATGATACTCTGCAGAGGACATTATGATGGTCTGTAGAGGACATTATGATTGTCTGTAGAGGACATTATGATACTCTGTAGAGGACATTATGATGGTCTGTAGAGGACATTATGATGGTCTGTAGAGGACATTATGATACTCTGCAGAGGACATTATGATGGTCTGTAGAGGACATTATGATACTCTTTAGAGGACATTATGATGGTCTGTAGAGGACATTATGATGGTCTGTAGAGGACATTATGATGGTCTGTAGAGGACATTATGATGGTCTGTAGAGGACATTATGATTCTCTCTAGAGGACATTATGATACTCTGTAGAGGACATTATGATGTTCTGTAGGGGACATTATGATACTCTGCAGAGGACATTATGATGGTCTGTAGAGGACATTATGATTGTCTGTAGAGAACATTATGATACTCTGTAGAGGACATTATGATGGTCTGTAGAGGACATTATGATGGTCTGTAGAGGACATTATGATACTCTGCAGAGGACATTATGATGGTCTGTAGAGGACATTATGATACTCTGCAGAAGACATTATGATGGTCTGTAGAGGACATTATGATGGTCTGTAGAGGACATTATGATGGTCTGTAGAGGACATTATGATGGTATGTAGAGGACATTATGATACTCTGTAGAGGACATTATGATGGTCTGTAGAGGACATTATGATTCTCTCTAGAGGACATTATGATACTCTGTAGAGGACATTATGATGGTCTGTAGAGGACATTATGATACTCTGTAGAGGACATTATGATACTCTGTAGAGGACATTATGATGGTCTGTAGAGGACATTATGATGTTCTGTAGAGGACATTATGATGGTCTGTAGAGGACATTATGATGGTCTGTAGAGGACATTATGATGGTCTGTAGAGGACATTATGATGGTCTGTAGAGGACATATTGATGGTCTGTAGAGGACATTATGATGGTCTGTAGAGGACATATTGATGGTCTGTAGAGGACATTATGATGGTCTGTAGAGGACATTATGATGGTCTATATAGGACATTATGATGGTCTGTAGAGGACATTATTATACTCTGTAGAGGACATTATGATACTCTGTAGAGGACATTATGATGGTCTGTAGAGGACATTATGATGTCTGTAGAGGACTTTATGATGGTCTGTAGGGGACATTATGATACTCTGTAGAGGACATTATGATGGTCTGTAGAGGACATTATGATGGTCTGTAGAGGACATTATGAAGGTCTGTAGAGGACATTATGATACTCTGTAGAGGACATTATGATGGTCTGTAGAGGACATTATGATGGTCTGTAGAGGACATTATGATGGTCTGTAGAGGACATTATGAAGGTCTGTAGAGGACATTATGATACTCTGTAGAGGACATTATGATACTCTGTAGAGGACATTATGATACTCTGTAGAGGACATTGTGATGGTCTGTAGAGGACATTATGATGGTCTGTAGAGGACATTATGATACTCTCTAGAGGACATTATGATGGTCTCTAGAGGACATTATGATGGTCTGTAGAGGACATTATGATGGTCTCTAGAGGACATTATGATACTCTGTAGAGGACATTATGATGGTCTGTAGAGGACATTATGATGGTCTGTAGAGGACATTATGATACTCTGTAGAGGACATTATGATGGTCTGTAGAGGACATTATGATGGTCTGTAGAGGACATTATGATGGTCTGTAGAGGACATTATGATACTCTGTAGAGGACATGATGATACTCTGTAGAGGACATTATGATGGTCTGTAGAGGACTTTATGATGGTCTGTAGGGGACATTATGATACTCTGTAGAGGACATTATGATGGTCTGTAGAGGACATTATGATGGTCTGTAGAGGACATTATGAAGGTCTGTAGAGGACATTATGATACTCTGTAGAGGACATTATGATACTCTGTAGAGGACATTATGATACTCTGTAGAGGACATTATGATGGTCTGTAGAGGACATTATGATGGTCTGTAGAGGACATTATGATACTCTCTAGAGGACATTATGATGGTCTCTAGAGGACATTATGATGGTCTGTAGAGGACATTATGATGTTCTCTAGAGGACATTATGATACTCTGTAGAGGACATTATGATGGTCTGTAGAGGACATTATGATACTCTGTAGAGGACATTATGATACTCTGTAGAGGACTTTATGATGTTCTGTAGAGGACATTATGATGTTCTGTAGAGGACATTATGATGGTCTGTAGAGGACATTATGATGTTCTGTAGAGGACATTATGATGGTCTCTAGAGGACATTATGATGTTCTGTAGAGGACATTATGATGGTCTGTAGAGGACATTATGATACTCTGCAGAGGACATTATGATACTCTGTAGAGGACATTATGATACTCTGTAGAGGACATTATGATGGTCTGTAGAGGACATTATGATGGTCTGTAGAGGACATTATGATGTTCTGTAGAGGACATTATGATGGTCTGTAGAGGACATTATGATACTCTGCAGAGGACATTATAATGGTCTGTAGAGGACATTATGATACTCTGTAGAGGACATTATGATGGTCTGTAGAGGACATTATGATGGTCTGTAGAGGACATTATGATACTCTCTAGAGGACATTATGATGGTCTGTAGAGGACATTATGATGGTCTGTAGAGGACATTATGATTCTCTCTAGAGGACATTATGATACTCTGTAGAGGACATTATGATGTTCTGTAGGGGACATTATGATACTCTGCAGAGGACATTATGATGGTCTGTAGAGGACATTATGATGGTCTGTAGAGGACATTATGATACTCTGTAGAGGACATTATGATGGTCTGTAGAGGACATTATGATGGTCTGTAGAGGACATTATGATACTCTGCAGAGGACATTATGATGGTCTGTAGAGGACATTATGATACTCTGTAGAGGACATTATGATGGTCTGTAGAGGACATTATGATGGTCTGTAGAGGACATTATGAAGGTCTGTAGAGGACATTATGATACTCTGTAGAGGACATTATGATGGTCTGTAGAGGACATTATGATGGTCTGTAGAGGACATTATGATGGTCTGTAGAGGACATTATGAAGGTCTGTAGAGGACATTATGATACTCTGTAGAGGACATTATGATACTCTGTAGAGGACATTATGATACTCTGTAGAGGACATTGTGATGGTCTGTAGAGGACATTATGATACTCTGTAGAGGACATTATGATGGTCTGTAGAGGACATTATGATGGTCTGTAGAGGACATTATGAAGGTCTGTAGAGGACATTATGATACTCTGTAGAGGACATTATGATGGTCTGTAGAGGACATTATGATACTCTGTAGAGGACATTATGATACTCTGTAGAGGACATTATGATACTCTGTAGAGGACATTGTGATGGTCTGTAGAGGACATTATGATGGTCTGTAGAGGACATTATGATACTCTCTAGAGGACATTATGATGGTCTCTAGAGGACATTATGATGGTCTGTAGAGGACATTATGATGGTCTCTAGAGGACATTATGATACTCTGTAGAGGACATTATGATGGTCTGTAGAGGACATTATGATGGTCTGTAGAGGACATTATGATGCTCTGTAGAGGACATTATGATGGTCTGTAGAGGACATTATGATGGTCTGTAGAGGACATTATGATGGTCTGTAGAGGACATTATGATACTCTGTAGAGGACATGATGATACTCTGTAGAGGACATTATGATGGTCTGTAGAGGACTTTATGATGGTCTGTAGGGGACATTATGATACTCTGTAGAGGACATTATGATGGTCTGTAGAGGACATTATGATGGTCTGTAGAGGACATTATGAAGGTCTGTAGAGGACATTATGATACTCTGTAGAGGACATTATGATACTCTGTAGAGGACATTATGATACTCTGTAGAGGACATTATGATGGTCTGTAGAGGACATTATGATGGTCTGTAGAGGACATTATGATACTCTCTAGAGGACATTATGATGGTCTCTAGAGGACATTATGATGGTCTGTAGAGGACATTATGATGTTCTCTAGAGGACATTATGATACTCTGTAGAGGACATTATGATGGTCTGTAGAGGACATTATGATACTCTGTAGAGGACATTATGATACTCTGTAGAGGACTTTATGATGTTCTGTAGAGGACATTATGATGTTCTGTAGAGGACATTATGATGGTCTGTAGAGGACATTATGATGTTCTGTAGAGGACATTATGATGGTCTCTAGAGGACATTATGATGTTCTGTAGAGGACATTATGATGGTCTGTAGAGGACATTATGATACTCTGCAGAGGACATTATGATACTCTGTAGAGGACATTATGATACTCTGTAGAGGACATTATGATGGTCTGTAGAGGACATTATGATGGTCTGTAGAGGACATTATGATGTTCTGTAGAGGACATTATGAAGGTCTGTAGAGGACATTATGATACTCTGCAGAGGACATTATAATGGTCTGTAGAGGACATTATGATACTCTGTAGAGGACATTATGATGGTCTGTAGAGGACATTATGATGGTCTGTAGAGGACATTATGATACTCTCTAGAGGACATTATGATGGTCTGTAGAGGACATTATGATACTCTGTACAGGACATTATGATGGTCTGTAGAGGACATAATGATGGTCTGTAGAGGACATTATGATGGTCTGTAGAGGACATTATGATGGTCTGTAGAGGACATTATGATGGTCTGTAGAGGACATTATGATTCTCTCTAGAGGACATTATGATACTCTGTAGAGGACATTATGATGTTCTGTAGGGGACATTATGATACTCTGCAGAGGACATTATGATGGTCTGTAGAGGACATTATGATGGTCTGTAGAGGACATTATGATACTCTGTAGAGGACATTATGATGGTCTGTAGAGGACATTATGATACTCTGCAGAGGACATTATGATGGTCTGTAGAGGACATTATGATACTCTGCAGAAGACATTATGATGGTCTGTAGAGGACATTATGATGGTCTGTAGAGGACATTATGATGGTCTGTAGAGGACATTATGATGGTATGTAGAGGACATTATGATACTCTGTAGAGGACATTATGATGGTCTGTAGAGGACATTATGATTCTCTCTAGAGGACATTATGATACTCTGTAGAGGACATTATGATGGTCTGTAGAGGACATTATGATACCTTGTAGAGGACATTATGATGGTCTGTAGAGGACATTATGATACTCTGTAGAGGACATTATGATGGTCTGTAGAGGACATTATGATGGTCTGTAGAGGACATTATGAAGGTCTGTAGAGGACATTATGATACTCTGCAGAGGACATTATGATACTCTGTAGAGGACATTATGATACTCTGTAGAGGACATTATTATACTCTGTAGAGGACATTATGATACTCTGTAGAGGACATTATGATACTCTGCAGAGGACATTATGATGGTCTGTAGAGGACATTATGATACTCTGCAGAGGACATTATGATGGTCTGTATAGGACATTATGATACGCTGTAGAGGACATTATGATACTCTGTAGAGGACATTATGATACTCTGTAGAGGACATTATGATGGTCTGTAGAGGACATTATGATGGTCTGCAGAGGACATTATGATACTCTGTAGAGGACATTATGATGGTCTGTAGAGGACATTATGATGGTCTGTAGAGGACATTATGATTGTCTGTAGAGGACAATTATGATACTCTGCAGAGGACATTATGATACTCTGTAGAGGACATTATGATACTCTGTAGAGGACATTATGATACTCTGTAGAGGACATTATGATACTCTGCAGAGGACATTATGATACTCTGTAGAGGACATTATTATACTCTGTAGAGGACATTATGATACTCTGTAGAGGACATTATGATACTCTGCAGAGGACATTATGATACTCTGTAGAGGACATTATGATACTCTGTAGAGGACATTATGATACTCTGTAGATGACATTATGATGGTCTGTAGAGGACATTATGATGGTCTGTAGAGGACATTATGATGGTCTGTAGAGGACATTATGATACTCTGCAGAGGACATTATGATACTCTGTAGAGGACATTATGATACTCTGTAGAGGACATTATGATACTCTGTAGAGGACATTATGATACTCTGCAGAGGACATTATGATACTCTGTAGAGGACATTACGATACTCTGTAGAGGACATTATGATACTCTGTAGAGGACATTATGATACTCTGTATACTATGGCCATGAGGTAAAACCCACAATTATGTTGTTTTTTCTTGCCCTATTCTAGAGCCCATATTCTACTACTACTATTCACACACACACACACACACACACACACACACACACACACACACACACACACACACACACACACACACACACACACACACACACACACACACACACACACACACACACACACACACACACACACACACAGTATGCTTTTACCAATATACAGTACCAGTCAAAAGCTTTTCCAACAGTCTTGAAGGAGTTCCCACATATGCTGAGCACTTGTTGGCTGCTTTTCCTTCACTCTGCGGTCCAACTCATCCCAAACCATCTCAATTGGGTTGAGGTCGGGGGATTGTGGAGACCAGGTCATCTGATGCAGCACTCCATCACTCTCCTTCTTGGTAAAATAGCCCTTACACAGCCTGGAGGTGTGTTGTGTCATTGTCCTGTTGAAAAACAATAGATAGTCCCACTAAGCGCAAAACAGATGGGACGGCGTATCGCTGCTGAATACTGTGGTAGCCATGCCGGTTAAGTGTGCCTTAAATTCGAAATAATTAAGTGTGCCTTAAATTCACAAAGACACGGTGGTTGTAACGAAAAATCTCCAATTTGGACTCCAGACCAAAGGATACATTTCCACCGGTCTAATGTCCATTGCTCATGTTTCTTGGCCCAAGCAAGTCTCTTCTTCTTATCGGTGTCCTTTAGTAGTGGTTTATTTGCAGCAATTCGACCATGAAGGCCTGATTCACATAGTATTTTCTGAACAGTTGATGTTGAGATTTGTCTGTTACTTGAACTCTGTGATTCATTTATTTGGGCTGCAATTTCTGAAGCTGGTAACTCTAATTAACTTATCCTCTGCAGCAGAGGTAACTCTGGGTCTTCCATTCCTGTGGCGGTCCTCATGAGAGCCAGTTTCATCATAGCGCTTGATGGTTTTTGCGACTGCACTTGAAGAAACGTTGTAATGTTCTGTATTGACTGACTTTCATGTCTTATGATGGACTGTCGTTTCTCGTTGCTAATTTCAGCTGATCTTGCCATAATATGGACTTGGTCTTTTACCAAATAGGGCTATCTTCTGTATACCCCCCCTACCTTGTCACAACACAACTGATTGGCTCAAATGCATTAAGAAGGAAAGAAATTCCACAAATTAACTTTTAAGAAGGCACACCTGTTAATTGAAATGCAATCCAGGTGACTACCTCATGAAGCTGGTTGAGAGAATGCCAAGAGTGTGCAAAGCTGTCATCAAGGCAAAGGGTGGCTACTTTGAAGAATCTCAAATATAAAATATATTTTGATTTGTTTAACAATTTTTTGGTTACTACAGGATTCCATATGTGTTATTTCATAGTTTTGATGTCTTCACTATTATTCTACAATGTAGAAAATAGTAAAAATAAAGAAAAACCCTTGAATGAGTAGGAGTGTCCAAACTTTTGACTGGTAGTGTATGTACTTGCCACATGGTAGCCTATGATTACTTGTTGTATGGTGGTTATGTTATCAGGGGTCATAATATAATAATATGCCATTTAGCAGACGCTTTTATCCAAAGCGACTTACAGTCATGTGCGCATACATTTTTACGTATGGGTGGTCCCGGGGATCGAACCCACTACCCTGGCGTTACAAGCGCCATGCTCTACCAATTGAGCTACAGAGGACCATACTCATCTGAGTGAATGTGGTTATTACAATGTTATCAGGGGTCATCTGAGTGAATGTGGTTATTAAATGGGCGTTACTAGCATATCTTTAGTGTGTGTTTGAAGCAGGGCAGGGAGTTGCTGCTTACTTAACATATCATTATGTAAGATGAAGCCACTACCGTTGATGCTGGGATTAAATTAAAACCCAAAAGACCTGATTCTGCAGTAGAGATTCTCAAATAAAAACTCCACTACAGAGACATAATACTATGGATATATATTCATAATTTACATTTTAGTCATTTAGCAGACGTTCTTATCCAGAGCCACTTACAGTTAGTGAGTGCATACATTTTATCATACTGGCCCCCCCGTGGGAATCAATCACACAACCCTGGCGTTGCAAGTGCCATGCTCCAACAACTGAGCTACACGGGGCCCATAATAATCCGCTAGTACAGAGACATAATACTGTGGAGCTATCCTTAATTAAAACCTTTAGTACAGATATACAATACTGTGGATATATCCTCAAATATATCCTCAAGTACAGAGACATAATACTGTGGAAATATATCCTCCTATAAAACCTCTAGTATAGAGACATAATACTGTGGAGATATCCTCCTATAAAACCTCTAGTATATAGACAATACTGTGGATATATCCTCATATAAAACCTCTAGTATAGAGACATAATACTGTGGATATATCCTCCTATAAAACCTCTAGTATAGAGACATAATACTGTGGATATATCCTCATATAAAACCTCTAGTATAGAGACATAATACTGTGGAGATATCCTCCTATAAAACCTCTAGTATAGAGACATAATACTGTGTTGGTGCTATGAGGGTTTATTTGCATAGCACTGTGTTGACTCTTGACTCATTTTCTGCCAGACTGAAACCATTGACCTTAGTTTCAGCAGGTGTTTAGTAGTTAGAATACATGTCTAGTGTTGTTCTTAGTCAGACTGAAACCATTGACCTTACACTCTTAGAAGAAAGGGTTCCGAAAGGGTTCTTCAGCTGTCCCCATAGGAGATCCCTCATTGGTTTCAGGTAGAACCCAATTAGGTTCCGGGTAGAACCCTGTTGGGTTCCATGTAGAACTCCCTGTGGAAAGGGTTCTACATAGAACCTAAAAGGGTTCTACCTGGAACCGAAAGGATGATTCCTTGAACCAAAATAAGCCTTCTTCAAAGGGTTATCCTATGGGGACAGCTGAAGAACGCTTTGAGGTTCTAGATAGCACCTTTTTTTTTTTTTAAGAGTGTAGTTTCAGCAGGTGTTTAGTGGTTGGAATAGCTGTGCAGTGATAGGCTGAGGCAGGAAGGAAGACTGACTGTGATCATTGTGTGTGTGTGTTTGTGTGTGTGTGTGTGTGTGTGTGTGTCTTGTGTTTGTGTGTGTGTGTGTCTTGTGTTTGTGTGTGTGTGTGTGTCTTGTGTTTGTGTGTGTGTGTGTCTTGTGTTTGTGTGTGTGTATGTGTCTTGTGTGTATGTGTATGTGTCTTGTGTTTGTGTGTGTGTCTTGTGTGTGTGTGTGTGTGTGTTCATGTGTCTTGTGTGTGTGTGTGTGTGTGTGTGTGTGTATGTGTATGTGTCTTGTGTGTATGTGTATGTGTCTTGTGTTTGTGTGTGTGTCTTGTGTGTGTGTGTGTGTGTGTGTGTATGTGTCTTGTGTGTATGTGTATGTGTCTTGTGTTTGTGTGTGTGTCTTGTGTGTGTGTGTGTGTGTGTTTATGTGTCTTGTGTGTGTGTGTGTGTGTGTGTGTGTGTGTATGTGTATGTGTCTTGTAATTGTGTGTGTGTGTATGTGTCTTGTGTGTGTGTGTGTGTGTGTGTTTATGTGTCTTGTGTGTGTGTGTGTGTGTGTATGTGTCTTGTAATTGTGTGTGTGTGAATGTGTCTTGTGTGTGTGTGTGTGTGTGTGTATGTGTCTTGTGTTTGTGTGTGTGTGTGTGTGTTTATGTGTCTTGTGTGTGTGTGTGTGTGTGTGTGTGTGTGTGTGTGTGTGTGTGTGTGTGTGTGTGTGTGTGTGTGTGTGTGTGTGGTTAAGGCTTGGGAAATACCCAGCATGTGATAACCATCTCTCTCGATGAGCTAACTGTTAGCTGACGAACTGACGTTATTTCTCTATTGACACATTATGAGCCAGCCTGTTAATTGTTTGATTGTGTCGGCCCACAGGGCTCTGATCAACAGTAGGTTACTATATAGGGAATAGGGTGCCATCTGGGATGTAGCCTGTGTATGATAATTTATTCATGTCAGCCTGAGAGTCGTTCCCTCTGAAGTTTTCTGCACCCATCCAGCCCGTAGCAGATATATGATGATGTGTTATTCTGTCGTTTACATGATGACAACAGATTGTTAAATAACCCCGTTACTACAACCGCTGCAGAGTGATATTACACAAACCGTAAGGAGATATTATCCAGAAATGGATCAAGATGATTCTTTTGGTCAATAATAAATCAATACTCAGTTGTTTTATACTCACACAGAGTTCAGATGAAGGTTATGGCTTGTGGATGTGACTAGTATAGAATAGAGTAGAATAACACAGAACATCTATTCAGTCAGTCAACAACATGATGGGGTCATGTTAGGAGGAGAGGTCAGGGGTTTATAATATCGACTAGGTGGATGAGGTTGAGGT
>NC_139988.1:92444224-92449224 GCF_964263955.1 Coregonus lavaretus | reverse complement strand
GGGTTAGTTTACTACAGGGTTAGTTTACTACAGGGTTAGTTTAGTATAGGGTTAGTTTAGTATAGGGTTAGTTTACTACAGGGTTGGTTTACTACAGGGTTAGTTTACTACAGGGTTAGTTTAGTATAGGGTTAGTTTACTACAGGGTTAGTTTAGTACAGGGTTAGTTTACTACAGGGTTAGTTTAGTACAGGGTTAGTTTACTACAGGGTTAGTTTACTACAGGGTTAGTTTAGTATAGGGTTAGTTTACTACAGGGTTAGTTTACTACAGGGTTAGTTTAGTATAGGGTTAGTTTACTACAGGGTTAGTTTACTACAGGGTTAGTTTAGTATAGGGTTAGTTTACTACAGGGTTAGTTTACTACAGGGTTAGTTTAGTATAGGGTTAGTTTACTACAGGGTTAGTTTAGTACAGGGTTAGTTTAGTACAGGGTTAGTTTACTACAGGGTTAGTTTACTACAGGGTTAGTTTACTACAGGGTTAGTTTAGTACAGGGTTAGTTTAGTACAGGGTTAGTTTACTACAGGGTTAGTTTAGTACAGGGTTAGTTTAGTACAGGGTTAGTTTAGTACAGGGTTAGTTTACTACAGGGTTAGTTTACTACAGGGTTAGTTTACTACAGGGTTAGTTTACTACAGGGTTAGTTTAGTACAGGGTTAGTTTACTACAGGGTTAGTTTACTACAGGGTTAGTTTAGTACAGGGTTAGTTTACTACAGGGTTAGTTTACTACAGGGTTAGTTTAGTATAGGGTTAGTTTACTACAGGGTTAGTTTATTACAGGGTTAGTTTAGTATAGGGTTAGTTTACTACAGGGTTAGTTTAGTACAGGGTTAGTTTAGTACAGGGTTAGTTTACTACAGGGTTAGTTTACTACAGGGTTAGTTTACTACAGGGTTAGTTTAGTACAGGGTTAGTTTACTACAGGGTTAGTTTACTACAGGGTTAGTTTACTACAGGGTTAGTTTAGTACAGGGTTAGTTTACTACAGGGTTAGTTTACTACAGGGTTAGTTTACTACAGGGTTAGTTTAGTACAGGGTTAGTTTACTACAGGGTTAGTTTAGTACAGGGTTAGTTTACTACAGGGTTAGTTTAGTACAGGGTTAGTTTACTACAGGGTTAGTTTACTACAGGGTTAGTTTAGTACAGGGTTAGTTTACTACAGGGTTAGTTTAGTACAGGGTTAGTTTACTACAGGGTTAGTTTAGTACAGGGTTAGTTTACTACAGGGTTAGTTTAGTACAGGGTTAGTTTACTACAGGGTTAGTTTACTACAGGGTTAGTTTAGTACAGGGTTAGTTTACTACAGGGTTAGTTTACTACAGGGTTAGTTTACTACAGGGTTAGTTTACTACAGGGTTAGTTTAGTACAGGGTTAGTTTAGTACAGGGTTAGTTTACTACAGGGTTAGTTTAGTACAGGGTTAGTTTAGTACAGGGTTAGTTTAGTACAGGGTTAGTTTACTACAGGGTTAGTTTAGTACAGGGTTAGTTTACTACAGGGTTAGTTTACTACAGGGTTAGTTTACTACAGGGTTAGTTTACTACAGGGGTTAGTTTACTACAGGGTTAGTTTAGTACAGGGTTAGTTTACTACAGGGTTAGTTTACTACAGGGTTAGTTTACTACAGGGTTAGTTTACTGCGGTGTTGGTTTACTACAGGGTTAGTTTAGTACAGGGTTAGTTTACTACAGGGTTAGTTTACTACAGGGTTAGTTTACTACAGGGTTGGTTTACTACATGGTTGGTTTACTACAGGGTTGGTTTACTACATGGTTGGTTTACTACATGGTTGGTTTACTACAGGGTTAGTTTACTACAGGGTTAGTTTACTACAGGGTTGGTTTACTACATGGTTGGTTTACTACAGGGTTGGTTTACTACATGGTTGGTTTACTACATGGTTGGTTTACTACAGGGTTAGTTTACTACAGGGTTAGTTTACTACAGGGTTGGTTTACTACAGGGTTAGTTTACTACAGGGTTAGTTTACTACAGGTTAGTTTACTGCGGTGTTGGTTTACTACAGGGTTGGTTTATTACAGGGTTAGTTTACTACAGGGTTAGTTTACTGCGGTGTTGGTTTACTACAGGGTTAGTTTAGTACAGGGTTAGTTTACTACAGGGTTAGTTTACTACAGGGTTAGTTTACTACAGGGTTGGTTTACTACATGGTTGGTTTACTACAGGGTTGGTTTACTACATGGTTGGTTTACTACATGGTTGGTTTACTACAGGGTTAGTTTAGTACAGGGTTAGTTTACTACAGGGTTAGTTTACTGCGGTGTTGGTTTACTACAGGGTTAGTTTAGTACAGGGTTAGTTTACTACAGGGTTAGTTTACTACAGGGTTAGTTTACTACAGGGTTAGTTTACTACAGGGTTAGTTTACTACAGGGTTAGTTTACTACAGGGTTAGTTTACTACAGGGTTAGTTTAGTATAGGGTTAGTTTACTACAGGGTTGGTTTACTACATGGTTGGTTTACTACAGGGTTGGTTTACTACATGGTTGGTTTACTACATGGTTGGTTTACTACAGGGTTAGTTTACTACAGGGTTGGTTTACTACAGGGTTGGTTTACTACAGGGTTAGTTTACTACAGGGTTAGTTTAGTACAGGGTTAGTTTACTACAGGGTTGGTTTACTACATGGTTGGTTTACTACAGGGTTGGTTTACTACATGGTTGGTTTACTACATGGTTGGTTTACTACAGGGTTAGTTTACTACAGGGTTAGTTTACTACAGGGTTGGTTTACTACAGGGTTAGTTTACTACAGGGTTAGTTTAGTACAGGGTTAGTTTACTACAGGGTTAGTTTACTACAGGGTTGGTTTACTACAGGGTTAGTTTCCTACAGGGTTAGTTTACTACAGGTTAGTTTACTGCGGTGTTGGTTTACTACAGGGTTGGTTTATTACAGGGTTAGTTTACTACAGGGTTAGTTTACTACAGGGTTAGTTTACTGCGGTGTTGGTTTACTACAGGGTTGGTTTATTACAGGGTTAGTTTACTACAGGGTTAGTTTACTACAGGGTTAGTTTACTACAGGGTTAGTTTAGTACAGGGTTAGTTTAGTACAGGGTTAGTTTACTACAGGGTTAGTTTACTACAGGGTTAGTTTACTACAGGGTTAGTTTACTACAGGGTTAGTTTAGTACAGGGTTAGTTTACTACAGGGTTAGTTTACTACAGGGTTAGTTTAGTACAGGGTTAGTTTACTACAGGGTTAGTTTACTACAGGGTTAGTTTACTACAGGGTTAGTTTACTACAGGGTTAGTTTACTACAGGGTTAGTTTAGTATAGGGTTAGTTTAGTACAGGGTTAGTTTACTACAGGGTTAGTTTAGTACAGGGTTAGTTTACTACAGGGTTAGTTTACTACAGGGTTAGTTTACTACAGGGTTAGTTTAGTACAGGGTTAGTTTAGTACAGGGTTAGTTTACTACAGGGTTAGTTTACTACAGGGTTAGTTTAGTACAGGGTTAGTTTACTACAGGGTTAGTTTACTACAGGGTTAGTTTACTACAGGGTTAGTTTACTACAGGGTTAGTTTAGTACAGGGTTAGTTTAGTACAGGGTTAGTTTACTACAGGGTTAGTTTAGTACAGGGTTAGTTTAGTACAGGGTTAGTTTAGTACAGGGTTAGTTTACTACAGGGTTAGTTTAGTACAGGGTTAGTTTACTACAGGGTTAGTTTACTACAGGGTTAGTTTACTACAGGGTTAGTTTACTACAGGGGTTAGTTTACTACAGGGTTAGTTTAGTACAGGGTTAGTTTACTACAGGGTTAGTTTACTACAGGGTTAGTTTACTACAGGGTTAGTTTACTGCGGTGTTGGTTTACTACAGGGTTAGTTTAGTACAGGGTTAGTTTACTACAGGGTTAGTTTACTACAGGGTTAGTTTACTACAGGGTTGGTTTACTACATGGTTGGTTTACTACAGGGTTGGTTTACTACATGGTTGGTTTACTACATGGTTGGTTTACTACAGGGTTAGTTTACTACAGGGTTAGTTTACTACAGGGTTGGTTTACTACATGGTTGGTTTACTACAGGGTTGGTTTACTACATGGTTGGTTTACTACATGGTTGGTTTACTACAGGGTTAGTTTACTACAGGGTTAGTTTACTACAGGGTTGGTTTACTACAGGGTTAGTTTACTACAGGGTTAGTTTACTACAGGTTAGTTTACTGCGGTGTTGGTTTACTACAGGGTTGGTTTATTACAGGGTTAGTTTACTACAGGGTTAGTTTACTGCGGTGTTGGTTTACTACAGGGTTAGTTTAGTACAGGGTTAGTTTACTACAGGGTTAGTTTACTACAGGGTTAGTTTACTACAGGGTTGGTTTACTACATGGTTGGTTTACTACAGGGTTGGTTTACTACATGGTTGGTTTACTACATGGTTGGTTTACTACAGGGTTAGTTTAGTACAGGGTTAGTTTACTACAGGGTTAGTTTACTGCGGTGTTGGTTTACTACAGGGTTAGTTTAGTACAGGGTTAGTTTACTACAGGGTTAGTTTACTACAGGGTTAGTTTACTACAGGGTTAGTTTACTACAGGGTTAGTTTACTACAGGGTTAGTTTACTACAGGGTTAGTTTACTACAGGGTTAGTTTAGTATAGGGTTAGTTTACTACAGGGTTGGTTTACTACATGGTTGGTTTACTACAGGGTTGGTTTACTACATGGTTGGTTTACTACATGGTTGGTTTACTACAGGGTTAGTTTACTACAGGGTTGGTTTACTACAGGGTTGGTTTACTACAGGGTTAGTTTACTACAGGGTTAGTTTAGTACAGGGTTAGTTTACTACAGGGTTGGTTTACTACATGGTTGGTTTACTACAGGGTTGGTTTACTACATGGTTGGTTTACTACATGGTTGGTTTACTACAGGGTTAGTTTACTACAGGGTTAGTTTACTACAGGGTTGGTTTACTACAGGGTTAGTTTACTACAGGGTTAGTTTAGTACAGGGTTAGTT